>NC_068295.1:2432527-2597527 GCF_025860055.1 Xyrauchen texanus
AGATCATGTAGAGAATACACACTTCGAAGATGATGGAGTTTGATGTTTTTTGATGCAGGTACACATAAAGTTGAGTGCATGAATCCACACCAGGGCAGCCGGAGACAGCTAATGGAGGGAATTCAGTATCCATTCGGAATGACTACTGATGGAAAGAACATCTACTACACAGACTGGATGAGGTTAGCTTCTCCTTTAAACAGCCAAATGCCTTAAAGGATCAAGAAACCCTAAATCAAATTTTTTGAGACATAAACAGATGTGTAAACATGTATCAATACGTCAAGACATTATTTTTAATATTAAGGGGAAAGATACATTTTCAATTTCGTTCTTCCGGTTTAAAAAACAAAGTTGAAGTAGCGTTGTTTGTCGTGGATGCATCGCGAGAGATTCAGAGACAAGCAGCTATGATATGCTTCATACTATAATACACTGATGAGCTAAGACATTATGACCACTCACAGATTAAGTGAAAAGTGTTGATCATCTCATAACAAGGCCACATGTCAAGATATGGGTAGATTAGACGGTAAGCGAACAATCAGTTCTCGTAATCAACGTGTTGAATGCAGGAAAATGGGCTGGAGTATTGACCTGAGCGACTTTGACAATCACCAAATTGTTAAGGCCAGACAACTGGGTCAGAGCATCTCTGAAACCACAAGGCTTATGGGGTGCTCCCGGTCAGCAGTAGTTAGTGCCTACCGACAGTGGTCCAATGAGGGACAAACCACAAACCGGTGACAGGTGTTGGGCGCCCTAGGCTTATCGATGCGTGAGGGTAATGAAGGCTATCCTGTCTGGTCCAAACCGACAGAAGGTCTACTGTGGCACAAGTCACAAAAAATGTTAACGATGGGTATGGGAGGAATATGTCACAACACACAGTGTCATCACACCTTGCTGCGTATGGGGCTGCGTAGCGGCAGACCGTTCAGTGTGCCCATGATGACCCCTATCCACCATCGAAAGTGCCTACAATGGGCACGCGAGCGTCTGAACTGTACCTTGGAGCAATGGAAGGAGGTCGCCTGGTTCGATGAGTGCCTCGTGGACGGCCATGTATGTGTGGAGCGTTTAGGATGCACTGTTGGAAGATGACAAGCTGGTGGAGAACCCTGGGTCTGGCCATTCATGTGGATGTCAATTTGACACGTGCCACCTACTTAAACATCGTTGCAGACCAGGTACACCCCTTCATGACAATGGTATTCACTGATGGCAGTGGCCTCTTTCAGCAGGATAATGTGCTCTGCCACACTGCACACATTGTTCGGGAATGGTTTGAGGATGTATGGGATGTGCTGGACCAACAAGTCCGATCCACGACAGCTCCACCTCGCAACTTACAGGACTTGAAGGATCTGCTGCTAATGTCTTGGTGCCAGATACCACAGGACACCTTCAAGGGTCTTGTAGAGTCCATGCCTCGGCGGGTCTCGTGCTGATTTGGCGGCATGTGGAGGACCAACAGAAAAGATGCAAGTTATACGTCATCAATATCAGTTAACTTCCACGATTAAGGACAGATTTCTCGTGAATTGTACTGGAGTTCAAAACCGTTCACCAGACCACCTTTATTACTTTATTACTGATATATAGTATGCTCCCTTTTAAAGAAACCAGCATTGCTGGTCACCTGGATATGTTGTGTTAAAAAAATAGTGATTCTTTATGGATTATCTATGCTTGGTTTCCAGCTTTCAAAGGCTAAATCTACCAATGTGGTCATTTAGGATGGTTTGAACAAGGTCAAGGTTCAATGCCCTAAACCTCTGAACTCAACACCTCTCTGTTCTTCTGAGACCTTGATGTGTCTGTTTGCTATGGACGGTCTCTTAACAGCCGCATGAGTGGTTTCTGGCACTTTAACCCTGAATGTGTTTGCTATGTGGAGGGGGCAGGGTGAGGTCAGGGGGGTCCTGTTTAAAGGCTTGTGGAAGCTGTGTTTAATTTCACGGCCTTTTGGGCGTCTATGAGCGTCTGTTGTCCGATGGCCTCCCTCTGATCCTCCAACAGACCTTTCCCCTCCGTTAAAAGAGCTGAACAGAAAATGGGGTCATGAATGAGCTTATTTTAGCTATCCGAACAGCAACATTCACATTTACATATAGCTTTGGCCTGTAGTGAGTAATGTATCTTCATGTACTGTATAAATGGGTGAAACTCTTTTAAAGCCTGTCAGTAACATGTCTGGGTCCATCTAAAAAGAATTGCATTGTAACATGTCTATTTATATTGTACAGGGGCTCTGTAGTTGTTATGGATCGCCATGCTGGCACAGAGGTCGATGAGTTCCAACCCCAGAAACGAACACGTCTCTATGGGATCACCACTGCACATGCCCAGTGCTCCTCTGGTATGGAATTTCCTCTCATTTCAGAATTTCTCACCTATTTTAGTTCTTTTAATTGTACAGAAATATAGGTTTAAAGTCGTATGAGAGAAGAAGAGAATAGTATTTCTATTCATATTGTTCATGTTGATTCCCATCTTTATCTCACTGTTCATGATGTGGACTGAGTATATGGTAATATACTTTTAAGAATATTTTGAGAATAAGTTAAATGCATCAATCAGGTGCACTATGAGAGCAAAATTATGAGGCTATATCTATGAAGAACTTTATGCTCTTGTAAATAATTTTGTGCTTTAATAGTGACTTAGTCATTAGCACATTGTTTGTATAATGCACCATTGTTTGATTGGTGATAAAAGTAATATCCACAAAGCATAAACGAGATGGAGTTTTATGCAGTTCACAAATGGTCAAAACACAAAATTGACTACACTAGAGCATACATTTGAGCCATCAAAGAAATTAAGCAAAAGTGGTTATCCGTGTTGAACTTGCTCCTCAGATGCCGAAGCAATGGCGCGCAATGCTATTATATAAATAAATATTTTTGGTTCATTAAGACACTGTGGCGGGACAAATTAGACGGGCCGCCACAGTCTAGGTAATTAATGGGAAACACTGACATTTCTACATTTATCACAAGAACAGCCAACAACAAAGAAAACAATGTCACATTGTGTATGCTTTAGTGGTCTATAAAATAAACAACCATTCAAAATCAACAAATACTTGGAGGTGAAGGGCCTGGGTAGCTCAGCAAGTAAAGACGCTGACTAACACACCTGCAGTCGCAAGTTTGAATCCAGGGCGTGCTGAGTGACTCCAGCCAGGTCTCCTAAACAACCAATTGGCCCAGTTGCCAGGGAGGGTAGAGTCACATGGGGTAACCTCCTCGTGGTCACTATAATGTGGTTCTCACTCTCGGTGGGGCATGTGGTGAGTTGTGCGTGGATGCCGCGGAGAATAGCGTGAAGCCTCCACACGCGCTACGTCTCCGTGGTAACGCGCTCAACAAGCCACGTGATAAAGATTGACGGTCTCAGACGCGGTGCAAACTGAGATTCGTCCTCCACCACCCACATTGAGGCGAGTCACTACGCCACCATGAGGACTTAGAGCGCATTGGGTGTTACAAATCTTCAAATCTGAGCTTGTTTAGGCCCTGGACTATTGTATTGAAATAAAAATCAGTTGGCTTGCCTAAAATTACCAGTACATTTTTTGTCACAGGAGTAAGAATCGATCATTTTACTAGGCTATATCTTAAAGCTTTTGCTAATCAGTATGAGCATCTAAACAGCGGATGAATCATATATTTGAACATTTTCTTGTGATGGGTGACAGGTCAGCTAATGTTTCTGATATTCAAATATGATTGACTATTAACCACGTAATGCATACTTAAAGTATACTAGCCTACCGGAGTTAATTTGTTTTTCTTGATGACGGCGTCACTGCACTATTTTAAGCCAATGCAAGACTAGCTTGCTTGTTGTTAAGCTTAATGGAGGCTATTGCCTAAGTTAGTCTGGCTGTAGTGGTTTAATTTCACAACAGTGACAAACAGTGCCGAAGCACTCGGGCAAACACTATCGTTACCTGGCTGTCAACAATAAAGGCAGGTCATGGAGACTTGGATGCTGCTTCGCAGGGTGCTTGATTTGCGTGCACAAGTGTGTGGAGAAATGCCCTGATAGTACACGTACATATGGGACATTGTCTGTTCTAGATCTTTTCATCTGTAAAGCATCACAGTCTAATTAACATATGCTAAACATCTTAAAAAGATCAGATTTACAAACACTCTAAATCATAAATGTCTCAACGACATCCGAGACATAACAACTGATATATGTCTTATAGATGTATTGCAGATGCACAAACAACATAAAAATAATTCTTCCAGATGTAAACACACATATCATATTGATTTATGGGTGATGTTTGTGTGCTACCAGGAGATGATTTCCAGATGAAAGGATCTAAAACAGACATCTCAGAGATGTACGTGTGATATCTGGAATTATTACACATATGAACAGTTCTTCAGATGCTGTGTTATTTTCTGGGGTGTGGACAAATGTAGGCTATCAAAGTAAAAGTAGCCTACTATTCAATTTCTTTTCAAAATATAGTGAAGTAAAAGTGCAATTGAACAGAAATACTTAAGTACTTCGATACAATATGTCTCTGAATGCACCATTAATTCAGCTAATGTCCTATGGTAAACTTTTCCCACCAGGTCAAAACTACTGCTCTGTGAATAATGGAGGCTGCACTCACTTGTGTTTGGCGACCCCTGCTGGTCGCTCCTGTAGCTGTCCGGACAATGCTGTAGGAGTGAGCTGTGTGGAGAGCAATGGCAGGAACTGAAGAGAGATTATACAAATATCCAGGGATAAATGACATCTAATCCCATCACATCTGTTCATCAAATGGTTCTTCTACACCACACACTTAATTGTTGTGAGGTTGCAATAAAGCCATATTTTCACTCAGTATGCAAGATTTGTAAATACACCTGTGCCTTAAATAAGTAGATTTGTGGTGCTTTGAAGATCTATTATGTGATTATGATAATTGTGAATTTATTTTTTGGAGTTTGGAGTTTGTTATCCCCATGAATAGTTGAATGAGCATTATTGCAATTCACCAAAAATCTCAAATAAACCCCGTTTTTTAATACGATATTATTACTACCCATGTTACTATACTGATACTATTCTTTATGACTTAAATGAATACATATAATAATGATAAAATCTTGAAATACCCTGACTGAAATAAATGTTTACACACAATGCAACTTTTCAATAAAACAGATTTTAATAAATCCTGAGCTTGACCTAATTTATATATCTGCTATGAAATGAGCCATAAGTACCACACAGATGTAACCACCAGAGGGCAAAAGCAGCCAGCAAATCATCAGAAACCAAACAACTTTTTTTAAAGTATGATTATACAATTAATTGCATCTTTAAATTGCATTTTTTGTTTTTTACATTTTAGACAATTGTAATATCAAATGTGTTTCTGCCACTAAACAAGAATAGTGAATTTCCATCCATTTCAGTATGCTTTAGTAATTGGAAATATAATTGCTTATATATATATATATATATATATATATATATATATATATATATATATATATATATATATATATATATATATATATATATTAGTCTTTAATAAGCCCCATTTGAGTTACGATCATGGAAGTAAATTCAATTAAATGTTGAGATGAATAAGTTATATTTAAAATGTATTTTATAATATCATAAATTTAAGTATAAGCAAATTTATAATGTTAGTTTTTGTATTGAATATGTATTGAAATAATTATATAGAAAGAAATGTATTTATTTGTATTTGCTCTTATTTAGGATATGATACATTCTGCTTGATTTATCAGTTAGATAATGTAAAGAAGGATGGATATATGCACTTAAATAATGAATGAATCTGTACAGTTAAACGATGACGACATGATGGAACACATAAAGAGATTCGTGTGCTAGACACGTGATTCATTGTGACTGGTAAACATAATTCTTTAATGTGAGGCACTGCGCAGTAGCGTCATCACGTGAGCCCGGCCCACAACACGGAACAAGCGTCGTATGTTTTACAAAGACATTTATTTTTGTTTATTTATTTTTTTCATTGTCAATCTGCATTGTGTTGATGCCTTGCCTGTTTTTTGTTGTTGTTGTCTCCACGAGAGTTTGTAATAAACATTAAAAAAAAAAAAAAAAAAAAAAAAAAATAGTTCCGTTATATTACAGAACAATACTTCTAGAAGATTTTCTATCAACAGAGGAGTGAGGCAGGGTTGCCCAATTTCCCCATTTTTGTTTTTAATTGTTGTGGAACTATTAGCGATTAGTATAATTAAAAATCCAAATTTACATGGTATAACATTATTTAATAGAGAAATAAAAATATCACAATTAGCTGATGATACAACTTTATTTCTAAAAGATAAGACTCAAATTAAGAATGCAATTGAATTAATTCAAACTTTTTCAGATGCCTCGGGTCTCCAGTTAAATATTACAAAGTGTGAAATTCTCCCAGTGCATGATTCTTCTGAACATTCAATGTTTAACATTCCAGTGAAAGAATATGTAACATATTTAGGAATTTATATATCTAAAAATCTGACAATTAGACAGCATCTCAATTTTAATAACAAGATTAAAAAAACAAAAATGATTTTTGACAATTGGTTAAGAAGGGATTTATCTATTTTAGGCAGAATCTTATTAACAAAGGTAGAAGGTTTATCCAGATTCATTTTTCCTGGGCTGTCTTTATTTGTTCAAGATTCTACTGGTAAAGAAATTAATAGATTATTGGTTGATTTTTGCTGGAAAAATAAGCACCACCATCTTAAAAAAACTTTATTAGCTGAAAAGAAATCTAAAGGAGGTTTTGAAATGCTGGATTATGTAGACATGAACAATACTTTTAAGATTAATTGGATCAAAAGGTGTGTTATTGATACTGATTCAATCTGGTCTTTTATTCCACATAATATTTTTAAAAGGGTCGGTGGTCTTAAATTTCTTTTAACTTGCAATTTTGTACCGTCTAGATTACCTATTAAACTGTCTAAATTCCATGAGCAAGCACTCTTGGCCTGGAAATTGTGCTTTGTGCATAATGTTTCTCCTCACAGAATGAAAATATGGAACAACGAATTGATTACAGTTAAAGGCAAGAGTTTATTTTTTGAGAAATGGTTGAATCACGGATTAATGTATTTAAGTGATTTATTTGATTCATAAAATTTAAAGAATTTTCTGTAGTAATTAAAGCTATTCCCTCTGGACTTATTAATTGAATGTGCAGCCACTTAACTTATTATAAAGTTGAAAATAAAGATTATGATCTCCTTATAAATAGTAAATATATTTTTGATAAAAAATGTACTAACAAAGCTATAAGACAAATATTTAACGAACAAAAGAGAGTTACTCCAAGAGGGAAATTCTACTGGAATTCCATTTTAAGAGATGTTAATTGGAGGAAAGCATGGCTGCTCCCTTACAAATTTTGTATTTTTAACAAAGTAAGAGAAATTCACCTGAAGATATTACACAAAATATATCCAACTAATATGTGGCTTTCTAATTTTATGGATATTGGGAAAGAATGTTCCTTTTGTAACAACTGTGAGGCGTCTTTAAACCATCTGTTTGTTGCCAGAGTGTAAAGTCATTTTGGAAAGATTGTTTTTTTACTTATTCAGTTAAAATTAATCTAACGATAACTCTGAATGTGAAGGAAATTATTTGCTATTTTGAGAATGATGATAAAAATATTAACAATTTTGTAAATTTTGTCATCCTGAATGGCAAATTTTTCATTCATAAATGTAGATTGTCAAAATCTCCCCCTTTATACAAGGTTTTCTCTAACGAACTCATTCTGTTAATGAAGTCTCTTAAAATTGTAAAATATTATGAATCTGTATTTGACGTCTTATGAATGTCTCTTTTTATTTTATTTTATTTTTTATTTTCATTTAATCATCTTTGGAGCTTGTATTATTTATGCCTGTTTTTTTTTTGTAGTATTATTTATTGTTCTGAATAAAAAAAAATAAAATAAAAAAAAACGGAACAAGCGTCGTAAGCACTTAAGCCCCGCCCATACAGGGGGGACACGATTGACGTCATACGAATGATCGGTGAGAGGGAGCGTCCTCTGAGGCTGCAGCTTTGATTGACAGGAGATTAAAGTCTTTTCAACCAATGGTGACTTCAGATTCAGTTTAATGGGCGTTATTTCCTGTTCTGTTTTGCTTGACATTTTTTTTCTCGTTAAATGCTTGTGTATGTGTTAGAAGGAAGACCGGAGAGAAGGTACGTATATTGCAATTGTATTTTACTGTAAACCCATTTAATGTTGCAAAACATATATATGATGATTAAAAACGGGTGGTTGACATTTTTGCTGCCTCATATTTGACAGAAGTAAATCAATGAGAGCTAGCCTGCCTGCGTTTGCGTGAAATGATCCAGACAAATGCAAATACACGAGTCATATTTGCAAATACATACCTTGGCAGATATAAGCCAAGAAATGCTTATTTTTATCGGTCAATGGTAGCTATTCGACACCGAAGCTAACAAGCCTCAACTTGTATATTATAACTAATATATTGCTTTTGCTTCAGTGGTCTACTTACACTATTCAACTTGACATAAACTGTCAGATGGATGTAAAGGAATAAACTTACCGAAATAATTTGCACCAAAGTCAGCTGTCATTTTTATCATTTTATTGTAGATTAATGTTTATGCTACGTGTCTTCGCGCCAAACGTACATTAAAAAAAACGTAAACGTTCGTTTTCATCTCTGTAGGATCTAACGTTTTTAACGGACATTCGAATGGACATCAGAGTGAAATGATGTGGCGTTCCCGCGCATCCAGTTCAACTTTAACTGCTGGATTTTAGTTTCTGTTACCTGCTGTGGATGAATCGGAGGCGGTCAGCTGAACATGGCCAGTCCACACCTGGCTGATCTGTCCCAGGCCTGGGAGAAGTACATGGACTGCCGTTCACAGGGAGCAGATCTACAGGTGAGAACTAACTAACTAGAAAAGGGAAGTTTGACTAGACAAACTTGGTATGTTGGTTAATGGGTGTGACTAAACTTCAGTCATTAAACTTCAATTTAAACGATTATTTAATTCAAATTCTCAAGAATGATAGTTTGTTACTTTTTATCAGAAGAATTAAATCAACATGAACATTTTATGCCATAATATCTATAGCTAGGACTAAATTATAGAATATTAAGAACTTTATCAGATACAAAAAACAACAACAAACTTCGAGGGAATTTTTGCCCCATATTTGGAATTTTGGGGGTATTTTTTGTCATTTTTGCCCCAAGCCCCCCTTAGATTTAAAGTGTTGTGTATATTGCCTTACTAACTAATTAATTACAGTAATTAGATACATTTTTCATAAAAAAGTAAAGTAAGGGATTACTGTAATTTTCCCCCCAGCAATTTAATTAGTTACTTCTGATGTAATTGCGTTAAATACTGTATAGACTCTAGAACAATTCTATACTAAACAACAGTGAATTAAATATCGACATTTAACGTCTAATGTTAAAATGTATGTTTTCTAATTTAACGCTGCCCCTTAAATTCTTTGGCCAGTTCATGAATAATTTATTTGATTTTATATGATTTATTTGAAAGAATTAAAAGAACAGTTTCATGTCTATCCTCATATTTTTCATCTGGTCGAGGTTGATAAGGTTTTAGAAAGTAATAGTAATTACTTTTAAGACAGAGTAATTTGTACAGTAATCTAATTACACTGTATAAGTAACTAGTAATTAGAAATGAGTAACTTTTTAGAGTAACTTACCCAACACTGTACATTTCTGACCCTGCATGGTAATCGGGGTCATTGACAAATAAGGTTGTCCGAGGTGATACAAATTAGAAAAAAAAAAATATATATATATATATATATATAAAAATCTTGTTAAAACCAAGTGTCATACATGCACTCTTTGAGTTGACGTTTTTTAGCATTTTCTACCAAAAAATTATTTAATGACTTTTAAAATGTCATGTGGTGTAACCATCAAGTAAAATCTATTAAAATAGTTTCCTTGCACATTGAAGACATGAGCGTGTACGCAACTTAAAGGAATTGTTCACCCAAAAAATGAATATTTGCTGATAACTTACTCACCCGTAGGCCATCCAAGATGTATATGACCTTTCTTCATCAGAACAGGATTTAAGATTTTTAGGAAAGTATCCCAGGTTTTTAGCTTCATCCAATGCAAGTGAATGGACACCAATTTTTGACGGTCCAAAAATGTTTACTGTCTCCGGGCGGTGACATTTTTTTATTTTAAACTCCAGGAAAAATATCAAAATGACTTTAACTCAGTAAATGGAGGTGTATTCGAGTAATTGTTTTTGTGTGAATTGAATTTGTAATGTATTTTTGAACAACTAATCGTGGTATTGCCACAGTACATGGAACTCTGTCCAAAAAACATGGTCGATTTATTTTATTTTTTTTCAAAGTGCAATTATCTATGGTTAAGAGACCTCTCATTGCTTTTACATGAAACCTTCAAGCTTTTTAAAATCACGCAGTCAGAAAATGCTTTATATCTTAATGTATTCTCACTTTCACAATGGCATCAATGAGCCAGTTTACAAGCACCTCAATACATTGATAACTCCCAAAATCAGCTTGTTTAAAAAAACCTGGCAAAGCAAGAAAACCACGTTTACATAAGATTTGATATAATTGTGTTATTCTCTGCTTTTGACATCAAACCATGAGGAGGCAGGCTCACAACACTTGTGTACATTGGATAAGCCAGTATGTTGGATAAGAACGCATGTTAATATATTTACATGCAATGCGAAATTGGGATAATGGGCAAAAAAATCGACTCGTATTGACTGGTTTATGCTTAAATAATTTTATTACCGTACCTCCATAAATGAAAACATTTATTATCTAAAATCGGTGTAAGAATGTGCATGTAATGCTTGCTCAATGCTTGCATTCTTGATAATATTTGGTGTATGCTTGTCTGTTCAGAGCAGCTGTCATAGATCTACAGCCAAGTATAGTTCACAGCATCACAGGTGGTTATGTTGACTGTTGGTTTGACTCCCACTTCCTTTTTCAACTGTACAAAGACGACTGTTAATACAGCAATGTGTTGGTTTAAGTGGCAGCTTTGCAGTTTGGCCCATCTTAGCACAAGACAGACTTTTTCTAGTTAATTTCGATTTAGTGTGAAAGGTCGCTTAGGTCAGAATGTTGTCCGTTCATAGCAGCTCAATCCCTCCAAAACATGTCCTGATTGCCCGACTAAACCCTTTTGGGTGCAGTAGATTAAGTGGGCGCAACCCACTGACCCTACTAGTCTGAATTACAGACTCTTACCCATCATATTAATTTATAATGAGACTTCATGTCCCTGTTCTAATGCAGGGTTTGAGTTGTTGGGTCGTGATGTACTGATGCTCCATCTTCTTCAGAAGCTTGTAAAAACACATTTTGATTTGATGGCTTGGTTTTGATGGTTTTAGGACATTTTTCATTGTATTTATTCTCTCAAGTCCATCAAGACATTAGAGGTTGCCCAATAGTGGATTTTGCCAATACGATAACTAAGGTGGTGGGAATGGCCGATAACTGATTAATCGGCAGATCGTTTTTAAAATTGATTCATAGAAAGTAAAAAAAAACAACAACAACAAAGTTTCTTAATTATGGCAGGCAAAGTCAAAGAGTCCAAAATGATTTTTTTTTTTTTTCAACCAAAATCCCAATAATAACCAGAAACAATAAATATCTGGTACATAAGGTGGTACTTTTAATTATAAAAGCCTGAAACACACTGGGGACTCTTATTTTGAAATGAATAAATGATGAAAAAACTATATAACTATGTAAAAAGATAAATTGGTCTACCTCTACAAAATATGAAGGGTAATATTCAGGAGTATGTAGGAGTGGTGGTGGTGTAGTGGTCTAAAGCACATAACTGGTAAACTTGTAATCAGAAGGTTGCTGGTTCGATCCCCACAGCCACCACCATTGTGTCCTTGAGCAAGGCACTTAACTCCAGGTTGCTCCGGGGGGATTGTCCCTGTAATAAAGGCTCTGTAAGTCGCTTTGGATAAAAGCATCTGCCAAATGCATAACATGTAAATGTAAATATTCAGCAGCGATATCCTTTCACTGCGTGTTGAGAGTAAAAGTTGTTGCGTGTTTGTCCAAAGATGAGATCCACATGACCCATTTGTATGGGATCTAATAATGTTTCTTTTAATACCCTTTCTGTTCTTTACAGTCAGTTGTTGGTCATAAACAAACAAAAAAAGTATACATTTAATTGTAATCAGGCACATCTCTCGTTAACATGCACTAATTTAAAGATGCTTTTTACTGAAATGCCAAATTTCCTTAAATGGACATTTAGCATGTGTTTAACAAATCAATGCCTATAAATGGTACAACTGATGCAATAAAACAATAAAAATATAATATATTTATTGATTGACTACATTGATTTGTTCAATTTTTATAAGCTAAAATGCGACCAAAATTATTAGTAAAATTTATATTTTCATATTTTACCTAGATAGAAGGTCCCCTGTTCAAAGCATTTGCTGGGAGAGAATTTATTTCATCTGTAAGCAAAAGAGACATTATAACTGAAATATACCCATATGAGTCAATATCGAATTTGAAACTAATCAAATCGAGAGCTTATTGTGAAATCGCTATCAATACCCTGCCCTACGAATAAACAATTGAGAATACAGTTACAGGTGGCACAAAAAAGTAGTTGTAAAAAGTGTCAATTACAGCATTACATCAGTGGATACATCAGTGGATTTCCACTGCAAATAAACGTTATTTCCCTGTTTAACCCTTGCTGAAGTCTACTCGAGCTCGCAGCTGATTGGTCCGTGCTTTTTGTGCATAATTTAGAATGTTTACTTTTAAATGTCCAGTGTAGACAATCTCAAGCCATTGCGTCACGTCAACTGAAGATGACAGGTGTAAACAATGTTAGAAAACGTGTGCAAGTCAGAGAGATATCCTGGTGGGCTTTGCTGGATAGTGGGTGACCCACTTTGAAAGCCTTCTCGCACTTTCTCTTTCCTGTTATAAGGTTTCACCGCGATGACAGTTCTTTTCAACACTTCATGCTTGTGCAAAGTTTGTGTCTCCCTTCCTGTTTCCATCCATTGTTTTCCTTTTGAATGTTGAGGTAAAGCTTTTGAATTATTGATGCTTACCAAATAGTCATCAGTAGCCTGCCATTAGCTTGTTTGAAATATGGCTTTAGGGCAAGTTATAAAAATAGTCCGGTTAGTACACCACACTTAGTGTGCCGTTCTAGTTCAACTAAAAGCTGAAGTTAACTGGATATGTTACACTAACCGCACACATTTGCATTGCACCATTGACTAGTATTTCTTTGAAAGAGACTGTCAACATGTCAGTGTTGCTTTAAAAGAACGTTTGCATGTGACGTATACTGATTTGCCTTGATCTTGATAAGTGCAATGTTATTTAGTGGCAGGATGCTGGCTGGGCTTATCGTTACTTGCTGCTTTTTATTATTTTATTGGTAGAAATTAGCCTAGTTTTTGCACATAAAACTCTCAGGAGAGAATGCTAGATTTGTTCTGTGTGAAGATATTTATTGGTTGTGGGTAAGTTAGTTGTTTAAAATGTTGGATTTTGGATTTGTGATGCTTGTAAAGTCTCGGGATAAAACTGTACAAAACAGCTTTTAGTTGTTTCATGATAAGATGTTGTTTCTCTTCTACTGAAACAAATACGACATTAATGTGAAAGTAACAATTTTGATTGCTTGTGATTGTTATAAACACTTGTAGTTTAAAGTAAGCCATGTTAGTGTACCGTGTTGAAGCCCAGAGCAGGTGCAGAGGTGTTTTTTTTTTAGCTGATAACTCAAATCTCAGTGATTGAGAACTCTTAAGTAGCTTAATCGCATCTCACTTTATAGTCCATCCATCACAATCTTTGTTAATTAAAGTTTTTTGTTTTTAGTTTTGGACACTTTTTAAATCTCATTTGTTATCGTTGAAGTTAGTTAAATAAAACCCTTTGTCTCGACCTCATGGCTTTGTCAGTCTGGCGTATTATTGGTGAGCAAAATGAAGGGATGGGAATAGTAAGGAATTTAACTATTTCAACTTCTTTTAGCAGTTCTGGTTCTTAACCTCCTGAGACTCGAGTGTGACTGCTGTGTGCATTTTCCATTTCCCTTTTTGATTTGTAACTAGTAGCACCTAATAAACAAGCAAAAAAAAAAAATTTTAAAATGTATATAAACATATGTGGAAAGCGGGACTAAATCGTGAGCTTTTTTTTCTTTTAATTAATAAAAAATTATTTCCTTTTCCCCCAATTTGGAATGCCCACTATTTAGTAGGTTCTCGTGGTGGCGCGTTACTCGCCTCAATCCGGGTGGCGGAGGACAAGCCTCGGTTGCCTCCACTTCTGAGACCGTCAATCTGCGCATCTTATCACGTGACTCATTGTGCATGACACCGCAGAGACTCGCAGCACGTGTAGGCTCATGCTACTATCCGCGATCCATGCACAACTTACCAAGCACCCCATTGAAAGTGAGAAAAATTACCCTAAAGAGAAATTCATATTTTGTTTTATTCACAAATATTACCAAGATTGGTTTCAAGATGGTTTCACTGTATGTGCTTCATCTGATCTGTCAATGAAATGTCTCTGAAATGTCTCCCTGATTTAAAGGACATTTAACTCTTCATCTAAAAGGTGCTAAATGTGTGAGCTCTTCTGTTTGTTTTTCTAAAGATGTCGAAGTTAAAGTGCCGTGTTGATGGTTTTTGTTAAGAGGCTTATACCTATTCTTTATCAGCTGCATGCCCCCTTACCACCAGATTGCATGTTTTGCATTTTGGTCTTGTTAATTGACTCAGTGCAGTGAATAATTCATCTCATTCTGGTGCGTCATGTTTCCACCGCTGTCCCACTGGTTATGATGTGATAGATGACCCACTTTTCAATCGCTTGTGAACCCTGTTTCCTGTTCAACAAATCTGCAGCTTGTTACTGAAAGGTGGCACTTTTTCTAGAGGACTTTTGAAAAATAATTTATTAGTGGTGTTTCTTCACTATTACTTTAGAGCACAACAGTCTGGTTCTGGAAGTAAAAATCCCATTAATTTATCCCATAGATGAATTGATTTTCAACGATAACTTATAAACCTTTAGTTCATAGCATTTGTTCATCCATGGTGCTTCCGTTGAACCATTCATCTGCGTTATTTCAAATTCATAGTTTAAATATCACCTTTAATATCGAGATTCCTGTTGAACGACTGCAGTACCATGGTCCAGCAGGAAAAGCTTCACCAATCACCAAACTTCGGCCAACAAAGCCCACGAAATGAGCCCGAAAGTGACTGCGCACTCCCATTACACACTCTGAATGACGCAATGAGTTGGTCTCCCTGCACTCTCAAATTACTTTTAATTGCATGTTTGTGTATATCAGAATATCTAGCAATAAATGTAAGTTATATTGTTTCTATGCTTATAATCAATAACCTAAAATGAATAGTTGCACTTCCATAGTTTTATATTCGATTGTCATTCGCAATGCGTCATGGGATTGTAGTCCGTACACAGACTTGTACCTTTTGTCTTTTTGTCTGATTTTCAAATTATTATTCTATATTTTTTTTCCCTTAAATCAAAGTCTCTAATGTTGCGACGAACATCTGAGCTGGTTGGTTTGGTTCATGTTCACAACTCTTTAATGGAGGATTTTATGGAAAGTCTGTGGAAGAAATTAATGTGATAAATACTGTACTTCTGGAACTCAGACGGCTGAAAAAGTGGGTGGGCATTGTTGCACTGTATTACTCATACTTCAGCATGTTACCAGAGACTATTTAGCCCAAGTCATAGCAGGAGCATTTGTATTAAAATGAATGGGAGAAATTGGAACATCTAATATGGCAGATGTATAAAATAATGTCCTGCCTTACAGGTAAAAAGAGCCAATAACTTTTTAGATACAAACATTGGCACAATTAGCTGTATCAGCCAGTTAACATCAAAAACTCACTCCTTAGCCTACCAATTTATGATACCATTGTTGACAGATTTTACTGCGGATTTGAAATATGTTATTTTATCGAAATCTTGACAAACCATTTTGGAGTTATTAACATTTCTGTTATTCCCCATTCAAGTAGGTATAAGCTGTACTTTAATGCTGCTTGTATCCATAGATACTTGGCATTACATTGATAATGGTCATTCTTTGAGCAGCTTTATAATAATTTCATCTAAAATTTGCTAATTTCTGTAAAATTCTGCGTTTAACAGTTAATGTGATTATGATTGCATTCTGTGATCATGTCCGTGTTTTCAGAAGTAATAGGCCCTACCACATGCTTGCAATGTGTTGGTCAAGAATTCACATCTATGAGTATGTTTGTGACCTTAGTTAGTGTGTTGGTCTGGCATCATTTTCTTTCTCAGTTTGTCTCTCTCACTTCTGCTGGTCTCCGTCCTGCTTCCTGAAGAAACGTGGAACTCAAATGTCTCCTGATACTCATCATCCAACACGCACCAAATTAGATTAGTCACAATTTTGACCGGAATAAAGTTTATCTCCTATCAGGGTGAGGTCATACAGCAGGTTAGGTCACCATTGCGGGGCACAAATGAACTGGAATAATCTGACCATTCAGTACCAGGGTGACTGTCATGGTGCGGGTGGTCATAATCTGGGGTGGCAGCTGGACTAAACTCATGCCAATTATTCCTTAATCATGTGATTCAATTTGAAATAAAACTAAAAGCATCAGCATGACTTTTCCTCAAAGTAAGAATAGCACAATTTAGAGAGACCTCAAACACGTTAATACTCTTGACACACAGATGAACTTGTATCAAGAGATAAATTGGTCAGTGAGGCCTCTAATGCCACAGCCATATACATTCAGACGGATGTCTTTGACCGCTTTGTCGCATTTATTTTTAGCTTTGTGGTTTTAAAATTGCATGTCTGTTATAAATTGTCCAACTTTTACGTTTATATTCACAAATCTCATATACTGTCGATAGATGACAAGCTGTATTTATCCATATATGAGACTGGTCTACAGTAATCCTCACCATCATGCACTAAACACTAGAAGCAAAAAGCAAGAACTGCTTTGAGAGGATCTTTTGCAATAGCTGAAGGAAAATAGCACTTCTGCAAATGCACTACTTATCCTGCGACTGATTTAAATACACAATAACAGCACTGCCATGTGTGACTTCCTGTGCAGCGTGCAGCATCTGAGCCATGGAAATGGGTGAGAATGTGTTAATTAGATACTGCCCAGACACAAAAAACATATGATCCACAGCAGGCTTTCAACTTGTAATGGCACAGTGCTAAATTGACTCAAACCCAGATCAAATCTTAGAATGTAAACATGCCTTTTGCCTGCTTAAATATCAAATGCAGTGTATGCAAAAAACATGGATCACGGTACCAACAATGGAATATAAAAATGGTTGGAAAACCTGATCTTTGTAGTAATGTAGTAAACTTACAGTTAGTAGCTGGGTTTCCATCTAAATGTTTCAAATTTAAGTGCATTTCTTATAATTCGACCAATGAAAATACGAATCGTTGCATGTTTTAATCCACTACAGCGCATTATATTGAGGGAGCCTCTGATTGACCACCTCCTGATTTTATTTGCTGGATTGGAGCAATTGTACCTCGTTTTATTAAATGCTGCCTGGGGACACCACAGAAAATGTGTAATATCTGATATAATGAGGGCTGAAATGGACGGCCCATACGCCGCCAGCCTCCGTATACATGGGAGCGCCCACGCTCAAACTGTTCTGGTGGATTTTGAGGACCCACTTTTAAGAACAGTTGTGTGTTAAACACTTCTAAATGCCAAGGGCTATTCATGAATAATTGTGTGCCAAGGTCAGATCTTTCGTTGGGCCAGTCACATCAAGCTATCACACACTCCTAAAAGTGCACATATGATAAAAACTATCATCGTTTTGCAAATAAACTGTTTCCATCACCTTAATGCGCATTGTAACTAATGCAAAACTTTAGAAAATCCACCTCCTCCTAGTACATTACATTTTATGTGAATATTGAGAGTTTATTTACATGTCAAGCATTTCCATTCAGGATTTCTTATGCTCAATTTGAAAATGTGCTTACAAATTGTTGGATGGAAACCCAGCTATTGTTTAACATAAAAATGTGCTACCGACAACATTACTAAATTATTTTATGCCTTTATTGTCTTATGCTGAAGCTGCTCAGATAAATTTGGCATGTTCAAATTACAAGTTTAGGTAAAGCTTTCACACACGTTTCGACACATGCCTGGTGCTATATTTACTTGAACTATTTGAAGGATTTGCTAAATATGAAGATGTAGGATTGAAATTGCATATCTGAACAAAGTGAATATTACTCCGATCATTCACATGCTTTAAAGCACAATGGGCTCTTCTGACAAAACTTTGTATTTTTTTTTCTTTAAAAAAACGAAGTAATTTAAAAGTCTGATTATGAATATTTGTGTATCGATGAAGAATAATTGGAGAAAGAATCACAATCCCAGCCCTAGACCTGTTGCGATTATTAAATAACTGCCTGATCATAGTTATTTGGGATAACCGCGGTTATTGTGCACTTAAAATGTATATCATAATTTACTTGAGGGAATTTTAAAACAATATATCAGTCATAAATGCCACATTTGTGTCTCATTTTCCAATGTTATTGCATAATGTGAGCACTCCAAATGAACTCATTGTCGTGCATCTCATTGATCCGCACCACAGACCGCACGAGCTGATCCTGAAGAATGCTTGAAGATTAGAAAAAGCATTTAGAAGCACTGACAAATCTTCAGCCAAATTTCATAACCGTGACAGCCCTACCCATCCCTGATGTGAACCATGTACATCCGCTCACAATCCTGGGAAATCACAGCTTCTGTTTTATTCTTGTTTTTTGGAGTATTACATTAGTGTTACTCTGAGACAAACAGAACTGACAGGAAACACGGCCAGAGAAGCCAAGTGCTTTAGTCACATGAATGTTAGGAAATTCTGATTCGTATGACCTCCATTAAAAGAGTCAGAATAGAGGAGATACACAAGACAAGAGACGGACAGCTGAATCTGACTCATTACTGTCCTAGTTTGTCTTTTTGGGGTGTATATTTTAATAGTCCAATTTTTTAGTCTTATATAAGAGAAGGTCCCTGAGTAGTGGAACGTTCCAGCCTGTAATCTATTTGTTCAGTCAGACCTTGAACTCTTGATCCATAAATCAATCCCCAACAGGGTTATTAAAGTTTTGAAAATAAGTTGCAGTTTAAATTTACTTACAATAATTGCCTATGACGGTTCACATGACATTTCACCAGAACATGCATGAAGTGAACTGTTGTTGACCGGAAGACCACTTGTCTAATTGGATAGATCTTTATTACAAAATACACTGAGTGTGTAAAATTATACTTGAGATATTAATTAAATTTAGCTCAGACCATTAATGTTTTTAAAAACTCTGAATTCAACGGCACAATCTAGAAATAATAATAGCCACAATATGTAGAAGGTTTGGCACTCCAAAGAACATGTAATATTGGGGTCTGGGTAGCTCAGCGAGTATTGATGCTGACTATCACCCCTGGAGTCGTGAGTTTGAATCCAGGGCGTGCTGAGTGACTCCAGTCAGGTCTCCTAAGCAACCAAATTGGCCCGGTTGCTAGGGAGGGTAGAGTCACATGGGGTAACCTCCTCGTGGTCGCGATTAGTGGTTTTTGCTCTCAATGGGGCGTGTGGTGAGTTGCGCATGGATTGCGGAGAGCAGCATGAGCCTCCACATGATGTGAGTCTCCGCGGTGACATGCACAAGGAGTCACATGATAAGATGCGCGGATTGATGGTCTCAGAAGTGGAGGCAACTGAGATTTGTTGTCCTCCACCCTTATTGAGGTGGATAACCATGCCACAAAAGGATTTACTACGTAGTGGGAAATGGGCATTCCAAATTGGGGAGAAAAGGGGATTTAATTAAAAAGAAGAAAATAAACTTTGATGTGGAAAAACGCCATAAACGGACATGACAGTTGTGAAAACAGCATTTACCAATAGGCTACATGATGAGGGAAAAGCTTTATAAAAAGCATATTTTGACTTCTGAGATATTGAAATTAATTGCATTGCAAATCATTTATTGTTAGAACAGTAAAAATGCTTTTGTGCCTCCTTTATACATTTTTTATGCATTCCTAAGTAAAACCGTGATCTGATGATCTGCGTGGCAAAATATCAGTATCGACCTAAAGTTTTTGTTAAAATCGGTATCAGCCAATATGTTCATATCGGTACATTCCTACTCTTCATACATCTTCCCTGCTGTCCTGTTTCTCTGCCCTTCTGTGTATTTCTGTTTTCCTGGCCGTATATCATTCTCATCTTCTGTTTGTCTCATTATTCCATCTGTCTTGTCTCTTTCTCTCCTGTGTCTCATGTTTCCAGCCCCTTGCTGTGCATTGAGCCTTGACTGCACCCATCCGATCTGATGTTTAGATATTCACATGCTGATTCTCTGGTGAGTCTCTGAACCTGCAGGAGCTCATGACCTCTGTTACCCTAAATAACCCTGCCTTGAAACTGTTGATACTGCCACTAACAGGGTGCGTGGAGACTGGAAGTCTGTATTTTATGACTCTTTTTTTATCACAGTTTAACATGCCAATTTAAAAACCTTTCTGAATAGAGTGTGCACCCTGTAGGAAATTGAACTTATTTGGCTGTAGAGGGTCCTGAGGTGTCATGATCACACTGTCACCATCGCTTTAGTTGAGCCATGATATGCCATAGATACATTTACATTTAATGATGTCAGCTCTGATTTTGATCAAACCTTTCCCCAGACTGTTTTCACAACATTCTCCATTTTACAGCATGGCTACAGACCAGTAGTAACACACCTGTTGGCTGTCTGTTAGAAAGTAAAAGTTTTGCAAACCTCGAGAGCTTTTACAATAAATATTTGTACACGTAAGTCAATACACATTATGCAGGTTAAAGTTTCGTTTTGGCTCATTTCATGTATTTTATGTCCAAAGATGAGATCCACACACTCCATTTTAATTTAATATCTCTTTTCTGTTATTTACAGTCAGCTGGTGATAATAAACAAACAAACAAAAAAAAAAACAATTAGTCTAATCCTACATTGCACCGACGAAGGAAAAACCACAGCGCAACTTGTCTCTCGTTAATGTGCGCTGCATTAATTCAACAATAAACATTTACTCAAAGAGCTGCCGGTTCTCTTAAAGAGACAGTACCGTTTTAGCACTTGTTATACACCTCAATGTAATTACTCAAAATGTAGTAACTAATAAATGTGTAAATATACATATTTAAAGGGACAATCATACATTATGAAATATTTTAACTTCAACAATCATTTTAAATATGGAAGAATTTCACAAATAGGGTCATGCGGCATTTATGAAGGGTTTTTTTTTCAAATCAATGTTTTTACATGGTATTTTTTGATATAGTAGCACTTAAATTATTATTTTTATAACACAATTAATACGTTATTGTTATATGACGAAATTCCTTTTTCATTATTAGGGTTCACACCTTCTGATTTTTTGTAAAAATGTGTATGACATTTTTAAACCGTAACAACAGCTTGTATCATTATTATAAATGCAATTTCACGACATCATACAACTTGATAGAATGTGAAATTTGTACTTGGAAAAAAAGCTAAAATGTGATTTGAAATGATAAAAAAGCTAAATATGAAATAAAATGTACAATCTCGCATACTATATCAGTTTGATTCATATATATGAATCCTTTATATATGTAAAGAGAGCCGCCTTCATGGTTTGCTTAATATCTTTTTCAGTTGCATTAAAATTACATGTTGTCAATTGTTTGGTGAAAAAAACAAAAACCCAACATTTGACACACAATGCTCAGAATAAGTCAGTTTCAGTTATAGTTATTATTTTATGAAATCTTGGATTAGCAAAGAACTTCAACGAGAAAGAGATACCATGTTTCTAATTTATTTTGTTAACGTTGAGTCAGTTTTTTTGTTGTTGTTTGGACTGTTTATTTTATGACTGGATATTTAAAGTTATAAAGGATGCCAATTTACCTGCTTAAAGATTGATGAAAGCATGATAAAAAGCTGCTGCACTGATTTTTGTACAATCACAAATCAATTTAGTGTCTGCCAACACTGTTTGTGTAGAAGGTATTTATAGTGATTACTGGTTGTGCTTCAGATTTAATGTTAGCTTGTTTTTAATGTACACTGAGTAATATTTTCATTAACCTTGCACAGTTTTGTTTTAGTTTTGAGGGCATGTCACACAACCTATCATTAATTCTGTAGAGTTTGATTGGATGCATGGCTTGTAATGTTAAAAACAAGAGAGCAAAGTGTTTTCTACTCCCTTTTAAACGTTTATAAGCTTATTTATTTTGATTTCCTGAATGCACGATTATGGTGCATTATTAATACATTTTATTATTTGCATTTAACATTATATTGACCCATTTTTGTCATTCATTTAGACATTATTATTCTGTATTCTGTAGTTTTGGCATTGTTTATATTGTGAGATTTATAACTCTGACCCAGATTAATGTTGAATGAATACACTCCGAATTGGACGGATTAGTGTAGGACACTGAACAGGTTCCCGTGACAGCAGCTTCCGTGACATGCGCGTGGTGGTCGGAAGCTGGAGAATCAGTTAGAGCTGGCATTGTGCCCAGCACCCCTCCCCCCACGGTTACTAGTTATCTAGTCTAAGTGGTCATGTGGCATTTACTGGACAAACATTTCTGAAACTCCATTAAGGTGTTTACCTGAGAAAATCGGAACATGATACAGACATTAACAATATAATTTAATATGAAAATGCATTTGTTGGGAATATTTTAAAAGTCGTTATGCATACACCAAAACTCTGTCTAGACCAGGCTGTCAATCTCATTTTGGGTCGCGGGCTTGATTTGACCAAACGACATTGCTTGGGGGCCTATATAGTGTGTGTGTGTGTGTGTGTGTGTGTATGTATATTATATAATATGTATATGTATATATATGTATGTGTGTGTATATTCTTGAACTTTATTAAAGTAACTTTTAAATTGTGCATTCACTTTATTAATTATCTTTAACCCAATTTTATAATATTTTATCAACTTTGTACACAAAACATTTCGACATGACTGAGAGAGCAACTTACATATTCATTTAGCCCCTCCGAGTAATTCAGAAAGTTAATTCACCTGAAGGTTTTGTCAAACTGATTCAAAACAAAAACTCGTGAGCTTGTTTAAAAGTACCGGCTCATAAGTCATTTAGTCAAGAATCGGACTAAACCATTGACTGTGTTTATTGTTGAGTACAGCTAGCAAACACAGGGCGGTTTTGGTTTTACTTCAAGGTGAAGGCTTTATGTCACCAAATTCAATTCAGACTGCAATGTCATAACTTGGGTGAAATATAATTTCTTTAGTGATGCTGGTAGTTCAGCGGTGGAGCAAAGGAAAATTGGAGCAGGAAAATAAAATGATGCTGTTTTCATAGCTAACACTGTGGTAAAAAGATACTAATAATTTTTTTTGCCCATCAGCCATAGTGGCTGTGAATGCCCAATTTCACCAGCCACTTAAAAAAATGACTAGCTCCTTTGGTTATTCATAAAGGTATATAAAACCCCACGTCTGAAGCTGTAGTGAATTATGATGACACGCATGACAATTCATTAATGCCGCTGCATGTCATTTGCTAAGATTGTATGGTTATGTATTCAGCCACAAATGTTTGGATTTAAGCAATGTTGCATTCACAATGCGTGTAAACGTGAACTGCTCCGTGGAACTCAAACGAACTGAACTGCACGTCCTGAGATGGTCTGAGATCATATGCAGCGTTCTCATGGATAACTCTGTTCTTGCAGTTGCAAACTACTGTATTTTCAGATCACTGAAACGGCTGAAACAGTGAGCACTCTGCATGCGTGTATTCCATGAGAAGCGATGAGCGGCCGGCAGTGCACCTTTGAATACCCAGTGAATCAGACATGTGCATCAACGGCTTTATTCTTTCATCTGTCCTTCAAAATATAATCAAGGTTTCTTCAAATGTGTGTCTTTGTGTCTGACAGCATTTCATGTCACCTGTAACTCCTAGACTTTTTAAAAATAAAATATTTTAAAATATCCACATTTAGCAGGTTGGTGGGTGCTAATTTTAAACTCTGAACAAAAGGAAAAACACTGTGTTAATTTCATTAACCAGAGGTTACAGCACAAATACACACACAATTAGTTGAAGGGAATAAAGCAGTAATATTGTCAGGAAAAATAGATAACCGCTCACTCTTTGGCTGGAGCTTTAGCCACATTAAACCATCTGCAACCGAACATAAACGCCAAGGAAATAAAACTTGCATATAATGAATAATAGTTAAATGGGACGGAAACAATGCAACAGTTATTACATCTAATATTTATCCTTGGACCTGTCCATGTTATCATTATTTGTGATGTGTGTGTGGCCATGGAACTTGTGTCACCCTCAGACATGTGTGGCGTTCGCTGATACGCGTGACTGTGAGCGCTTAATATCCCGTGTAATTAAAAGACATTCCACTAATCATGCAAACGATAACATACATGTAACATGTTTATCAAATGTTTATCTATTCTGCTGTTGCTAATAAAATAATAGTATAAATACATCTTATACAAGAAGTTACAGGCTAATCTGAATGTTTTCGAACATTACTTACTTATTTATTTCATCCGCAATTCATCCTGTGGGCCAGAAATTATTCCTTGGCGGGCCGTTTGACACCCCTGGTCTAGACAGCATCTTTGGGCATTTTGTGCATATAAGATACTTAAAAATATTTTTTTATCACCACATACTTGGTTTTGATAGGTGGGAAAATACTACCAAGTTGTGAAACGCCTTGATAACACGGACCGCCTTTTACCTGCGTTGTGTGTAGTTTTAGTTTGCATGCGAGTGCGATATTGCTAATTAATTAACTTAAAATGAATTAATGCTTAACTTTTAGGTCATATGTTTAAAAAATGCTGTGGCAAATGGCAACTCATTTGGAATGTGGAATTATATATTTGTATTTATTATTTGGACGATGAAAAATGTTGACATTATTTTCCTGACATGAATTTGGATATAAAATGTGGTTTTATTGTCATGGAAATAATGTCACAATGCAAGAAATCTAATGGTCCTAAAATGTTTTTAATCAAATTATAATTCCTGATTTCTTTTTGTTATGGAGTGAAATATGACCATGTCAGGTTTTGAGAGAATACACTGGGGTTTACTTATAAAAAAAAAAACAAGGAAACAATTTCCATGCAGAAATTGCTAGTAATTCAGACAATATTTTCAAGTAAGGGCTACACACAATTCTTGGTGGCTTTAATTAGACATTTTAAAGTAAAATTTACTTTGTAAGTACATTTTAATCACAAAACATGATGACGTTAACAATCAACAGATCGTTTTTTTTTTACCATGAATGCATACATTTGAGTAGAAATTAACTTCAGACTAAACAAAACAAGAAGTGACCAAATTTAACTACAAAATCAACAATTAAAATTGTGTACGGTTACATAAAATGTACTTATTTACATGTGAAATTTACTCAAATTAGCAAATAAATATGACAAGCTATTCTGCTTTAGGAATGATACATGATGACGCATTAAGAAAACAAACAATCATAAATAGTATTTACTTAAAAATGTTGTAATTAATATTTAACCGAGAGCATTAATTTGCACTAATGTAGAATTTAAAAGTAAAAGTATTTAAAGGAATATTGTGGGTTCAGTACAAGTTAAACTCTGTTGACAGCATTTGTGATTGTTGATTACCACAAAATGTTGTAAGTGTGTTCCAGTGAGACACTTATAATGGAAGTGAATGGGGCCAATTTTTGGAGTTTTTAAAGGCAGAAATGTGAAGCTTATAATTTTATAAAAGAACTTGCATACATTTTGCTGTTAACTTAATCTTCATAATCTGAAAAAAAAAGTTTTGGGGTTTGTTGACATTACATCATCATGGCAACGAAGTGGTAAAATTGTCTAACTTTACACAGATGCGGTTAGTAACTGGATTTTATCACAGTAAAATCATGATAACGCACATATTGTTTACATCTTGTGGCTACACTTTTGAGGCGGTATTTTAACGTTTACGGATTGACCCCATTGACTTCTATTATAAGTGTCTCATTGTAACCTTGATTTTTTTTTTCTTTTCTTTTTTTAAAAGAAAAGGAGGGAGTCAAAATACATTTTTGTGTAATCAATATTATGCCACAAATGCTGTCGATTGATCTTAACTTGTATATTCCTTTAATCTTTTGTGCTGTATTTACTTCACTACAAACTATTTCTTTCAGTCTGAGAGTCAGGACACAGCCACAGTCATACAGATGTACTATTACCAGCAGCTATAGTATATTTTCTGCATTTGGCCTGTTGCTCACTCGCTCATGTGAGTGGAAGTCGTTGTGTGTAATGTGATTATTCTGTGTCAGTTCCAGTAAATGGAAGCCTGGCAGGACGAACAGAGAAGTCTTTGGCTGTTTTTACTGCTCGCTGCTCAACTGCATGGAGGGAAAGACTGAACAATTTATTGATCACGACTGGTGGAAAAAAACACAACGTGCCTACTAGCACGCACTAGAAATTGAATGCAATTAAATTGGACATATTTAAAATATTTTCCTTGCTCTTTAAAAATAAGAATATGTTAATTTTCTAAACAATTAAGCATAGATACTGTACATAGGGCATTATGAAAAAATTATCAGGCCAGCTACAATATAGTGGTGCCAAGGTTTGTGCTGAACAAAATCTTGCTCATCAGTGTAATCTCTGTCATTACAGCAGCTTATTAAATTGTTTTCCTGTGATTTCAGGTCAGTCTGAAGTGCTTGGAGAGTTTTCTGTGTCTGTTTCACTGTGTACGACACCTCAGTGACCTGCGAGTGAAGGATGCGCTCAAGTTCTGGTAAACCCTTTTCTTCTTTATGCTCATATACACGACTGTATAAATACAAGTGTCTAAAGAGGAAGTTTTAGTTGACAGTGTTTGCGTTTAAGAGCCGGCCTTAAAATCCCTCGGTCAGTACACTTCTCTCTTTGTAGCACTTAAAACATACTCTTCCTCTCTAACTGACCAAGTCCTTCAACCTCACTGTCAACAAACACTCCACAATGACCTCTATCGCTTCTGTCCACCCCCAGTTTACATTTTTGTAAAAACTTTCTCCACCTCTGAAATCTACGCCATTGTTCTCAGTTGTCGATGTCATGCTATTCAATTAATATGATTGATTAATTCTGTGATTATCAAGATAAATTGAGTAGTATTCTGTTGGTGATCTGATCTCAACACGATTGTAATTTTTTATAGCTGAAAACATTTCCGACGGACAGAGAAAATAAAGTGGCTGGAGTAGCACATGAAAAATAGAAAAGTGAACACTGAATCACAATACACCAAATATAAATATTTACTCTTACCATCTATTTCCAAGTACCGTAGGTATAGTTGCAGGCCGGAGACATCCAAATGCGGGTGGAATCTCCAGAAAGGGGGTGTGGGTTCTGTAAAAGGGGTTGAACCAACTTTAAAAGGGGTGTCTCCTCCACTCACCGTTAAGGTTAGGAAAGAGTTAGATAAGGGGCTAACTATATCTTTAATGCTGGTTTGGAGCAATGCCTGCAGCTATATCCTCCTCTCTATTTCAGGTATTTCACGTACAATCACACAGTTCTGTATTTTGTGTTAAATGTATCTGATTATTTATTCAGTTAATTGAACCTTGTTTTTAGATTAACTCCGAATCATAGCAACCAGCACTGAGAATTCATGCTAATTATCATTGTGTTAAGTGAACCTGATAGTTTAAGCCAAGTAATAGAAAGACTTTCTTTGTGAGGCCAGTGGCTCAATGCCATGAACTCAATTAAGTGAGTTTTCTCAGCTCCTAATCTTTATCTTATGATCACGAGCAGTTCTTGGTTGAAGCCCATCTGATGCATTAGTCCTCAGCCATAGCACATGATTATTCCATATGAGACCTTTCGACCCTTTTAAAACTTTTCTGGGCTTTAAGCTGTCTCCATCTAACAAAGGCATCTCCAATGTTTATCCTTGTTTTTAGACGGATGGCGAGGCTTTTTAGGGCAGGTGGGATCTGTTATCTCTGATCCAGTTTGTTTGCTTGCTTCACATTTTATGTGTTTAATAACTGTTTAACTAGATGATGAAGTGTCTGCTGGGACGTTTCACTTTCACCACATACTTTCCACAACACTAAATCCGTTTCAGGTATCAGCACTTTTCATTAATGGCTAAATATGGTTGAAAAGTAACTGTACTTAATTGTCATAAAATAATGACAGTGTAAAGACATCAAAATAGAATTTACTTGTTTCCTTTGATTTTTGGGATATGACCCAGATATCTTCTTGACTGATTTTATGAGAATCACAAGCTTAATCATTCATGAAGTTTGACCTAACGAGTTCACTCATAAGCTCATGAGTGATTGTGTTCTGCACTGCTGATTTATTCACCAACTTTCTGCATATTTATCTTTTGAAAATCAATTAAACCTAATCTAATATATGATATGACAAGGGTATTTTCAAAAACAGAATTTATTCCCACATATGTTTCAGCATCGGGAAAAATCTGAATCAATTAAAGAAAAGAGGTGGTAAAGTTATGATGTGGCTGTTTTTACAATGTACATAGATTGGAGAAGTGAAAATGTTTTTTTAAAGCAATTGTTTACAATCGTAAAGCATGTTCACATTCTGAGTTTTACTACAAAGTCTACTACTCCAAATCACCCGAGGCTTGACCGGAGGTTTTCTTCCCATCCTGCCCTCTGTGGCCATGTGACATCACATGCTTTCATGTGATGCCCTGATCAACCCAAAATGTGGAAAGCTTCCATTTGAAATTCCGATTTAATGGAATTTACGGCACAGGACAGAAAATTCAGTCATTAGTGAAGCGTGGAGGCATGCAGATGCAGGCTAAGCAGAGATGGTGTACTACAACCATGAGTGGAAAACAGAGCTTAAACTCTTAAGTACTGTATGATGGAGCTGATTTTGTGTTCCTCTGCGGGCTGGTTATACTAGGTAGGTCAGTCAGAATAACGTATGTTTCTGGGTAATATAGATGCTGAAGAGGCGTGTCTTTTATGCAGAGGTTGTGGTGTGTTTATTGTTTGTGTAGTTGAAGTGCTGTGTGTTTTTGTTTCAGTTAATGTGGACGCTTGAAAATATGTGCTAAAAATAGTGTGCCTTGAGCTCTGTATAATGAAACATGTATGTTAAATAACATGTTATCTTCTTTGCATTTGTTAGTACGGTTAGTGTTTAATGCACCAAAGAAAGTGAGGTATCTATGACATATTTTTAGAGTGAATCTTACCCCAAATTTCTAAATCACAAGAAAAAAAGAGCAACTCTTATAAACTAATACTTCCATGCTGTATAAATAAAATTTATAACACTTAACAATAAGGTTGTATTTGTTAAAATTAGTAAATGCAGTAAATCACAAATTAGTAAAACACAAACTAGTAGTAAACAATATTATTTTACTAAATGTATTCATATTGGTTGATTGTTATTCTTTTTTAACAATGTTCATGTTAAATGATGTAGTTAACTAATGTTAATGAATACAACCTTTTTGCAAAGCGTTACATATAATTTAAACTTGACATTAGGGATGGGACGATATGGTTATCTCACAATTAGTTTCAATATACAATACGAGGTTCACATTTGATATAATAACACTTAAATGATGTAATATGACAGAAAATGTTTATTTTTTTTAACAAAATGCATTTCTCATCAAAATACAGTGGTTTAATACAAAATATAAATGCTCAAAGTGTGTATATAATTTGAGTTTTTCATATACCTTTCTCTGCAAGAAAAGATCACAAACTAATAAACCTTTAAAAACATAGTGGGCTACATTCAGGCTGATCAGGTGCAGAACAAGCAATAGAACTGAACCGGTCCTGAAAATTTATGTTAAAGTGTATATTTTGTTTTTTTAATACTTTTTTCTCATCATAATTATAATCACATTTTAACTTTTTAAAAATGTTAATATTAATATTTTACATTCTATCAATTTATATTATATCCTGAAATTGTTTATATAATAATACTATGAACTGTCGATGTTTGATTTATTTATTTTTTTACAATTTACAAATAATAACATTTGAGTTAACATTTGTTTGTATTACAAGCGCTAAAAGGTTTACTGTCACTTTAAGAGTTCAACATGTATCTTAGAGACTTAACGAGAAACCAGTCTTTTTTATCATATTTGTGCTATGTCTTATGAGAAATTATATATTTATTTTACTTGTTTATTTGACTGAAAAGAACAAAGATTTTAATTCACATTATTTAATAAAAGTCGAGTGCATGGATTTCATATTTGATGGACACACATTACACGGAAGAAACTGTCTATTTTTAAGGTGATTTTCCAGATATTCCGGTAAAAGCTAAATTCAAGCACTTTTGAGAATGTACACAGTTTGTAAACCGTAAAATCAAGTGATAGATGGATTATAATTTTTAATGAGTTGTTTTATTTATTATAACATGGACAGAAAACAGTGTTGGAAATTTTGAAATGTCGAGATTTGCCTCGATATATCGCAAACCCAAAAAATTATAAACCATATCAAAATTTGATTTAAACTATTAATCAGTGCACGTTATTCCAAACAAAACAAATATTTATCTTTTGTATCTTTTAATCAAAATGTTGTAACTTGCTCCACCTCTGAAATAACTTTTCGGATGATGACATAAGTCCCTTTTTTAACACCAACCACATTCTGGTGTGTAACACCCACATTTCATGATGCATTAAAATCCTGGAGGGAAATATTAATTATTAAAGTAATATTCTATTTCACTTGAAAATACATCAGATTATGGTGGTAAAATGGGTTGTAATCTGTATTTCATATTGACTTGAAATTGGCTAATGTTTATATTTTGTGCATGACGGTCAAGAAACTAATGTCACAATGCAAAAAATCTTAATTGTTCTATAAAAATAGCAAAATATTATTTTAATTATAGCAATATATATTTTTATTTGAATAAATTTTTTATAAATTGTTGTGAAATACGACCCAAATATCTTTCAGGTTTTAGGAGATCTGCCCTTAGAGCCTTTAAAGTATTGTGGTTAAATGCAATTTTGGGCTCTCATACACTTGCTGCGATTGTTCTACCTAAATGTCGTTTGGTAAAGTGAGACGAGTGAAATCCTGTCCAGCGTTTGATGCGGAGGATGGAATAACTGCATGCCTGAGTCAGTGTCCAATGACAGAATCTACTGTTCCCTGTCTCGTCTAATCCTGTTGCATAACATCACTGTAGTTCAGTTCCCATCATGCCTCACATAGTCCATAGTCTGTGCTTATACCATGAATCAAATTTCACTGATCTAGTTTTCATTGTTAGCTGCATTATCAACATTATTTAGCCGGCAGGATCAAATAGGCTGTGCTCACTAAATGTACCAATCTTTTGTTAGATTGTGTTATATTGATCTTCAAACAAGTTTGTCAGTGTGTGTGTCAGTGTGTGTGTGTGTGTCTGTGTGTGTCTGTGTGTGTGTGTGTGTCTGTGAGTGTGAGTGTCTGTTAGTGTCTGTGAGTGTGAGTGAGTGTCTGTGAGTGTGAGTGAGTGTCTGTGAGTGTGAGTGAGTGTCTGTGAGTGTGAGTGAGTGTCTGTGAGTGTGAGTGAGTGTCTGTGAGTGAGTGAGTGTGAGTGAGTGTGAGTGAGTGTCTGTGAGTGTGAGTGAGTGTCTGTGAGTGAGTGTCTGTGAGTGAGTGTCTGTGAGTGAGAGTGAGTGTCTGTGAGTGTCTGTGAGTGTCTGTGAGTGTCTGTGAGTGTGAGTGAGTGTCTGTGAGTGTGAGTGAGTGTCTGTGAGTGTCTGTGAGTGTGAGTGTGAGTGTCTGTGAGTGTGAGTGAGTGTCTGTGAGTGTGAGTGAGTGTCTGTGAGTGTGAGTGTGAGTGTCTGTGAGTGTGAGTGAGTGTCTGTGAGTGTCTGTGAGTGTGAGTGAGTGTCTGTGAGTGTGAGTGAGTGTCTGTGAGTGTCTGTGAGTGTGAGTGAGTGTCTGTGAGTGTGAGTGAGTGTCTGTGAGTGAGTGTCTGTGAGTGAGTGTCTGTGAGTGAGTGTCTGTGAGTGTCTGTGAGTGTGAGTGAGTGTGAGTGAGTGTCTGTGAGTGTGAGTGTGAGTGAGTGTCTGTGAGTGTCTGTGAGTGTCTGTGAGTGTCTGTGAGTGAGAGTGAGAGTGAGAGTGAGTGTCTGTGTGTGTGTCAGTGTGTGTGTGTGTGTGTCTGTGAGTGTCTGTGAGTGAGAGTGAGAGTGAGAGTGAGAGTGAGTGTCTGTGAGTGTGAGTGAGTGTCTGTGAGTGAGAGTGAGAGTGTCTGTGTGTGTGTCAGTGTGTGTGTGTGTGTCAGTGTGTGAGAGAGTGTCAGTGTGTGAGTGAGTGTGTGAGTGTGTGAGTGTGTGAGTGAGTGAGTGTGTGAGTGAGTGAGTGTGTGAGTGAGTGAGTGTGTGTGTGTGTGTGTGTGTGAGTGAGTGCGTGTGTGAGTGCGTGTGTGAGTGCGTGTGTGAGTGCGTGTGTGAGTGCGTGTGTGAGTGAGTGAGTGAGTGAGTGAGTGAGTGAGTGTGTGTGTGAGTGAGTGTGTGTGTGAGTGAGTGTGTGTGTGAGTGAGTGAGTGAGTGTCTGTGAGAGTGAGAGTGAGTGTGAGTGTGAGAGAGTGTCAGTGTGTGTATCAGTGTCAAGAATGTGTGAGTGTCAGTGAGCGTGTGTGTGTTTCAAAGGCTCTGTTCCAAAACGTTGTGAGCTGCCAACATAGGCAGCATTTTAATGCATCATAGGAAGGCTGTTCCAAAATGTAGAGCTCATGTTGTCTTGTAAGATATCTTTTTGAGCCAAATTTTATGGCAGCGCTTTAAAATTTGTTGTGCTGTATGTATTTAATATTGGTGAAATTTCATTGTGGAGTAGTGCTGGAACTAATTATTATTTTGATAATCAACTCATTTTACAATTATTAGAACGATTACTTGAATATTCGGTTGATTATTGCAATGATTATTCATTAGCTCTTAAACAATTATGCTTGTGCCTCGAGTTAAAAGGTTGTATTAAACATGCTTACTAACAATAAAGAGGGATGAATTAACCTTTTTTTTTATACTCTAAATGACATTCACTGAATTACAGGAAATGTTTTTTATAAAAAGAAAGTGAATGCAGAGAATGCATCTTGAATATAAGTGTACATTATTTTGTTTTTAAGTGTATTGTTTCACTTGTTTGTACTTCTGCCAGTGCAGTAAAGACAAACTATACTTACATTCAAGATTTATTCTCTGGAAGTAAGTCTCAATATCTTATATGCTGCTTCTCAGGTAAATGTATCTTGTTTAATGCACACAAGGGAAGAATATCAGCCAGGAGAAGTTTCAATCTCTCTACCTGAGGGTGGGTCACTTCATGCAACTCATAGTTGCTTGGACCACACAGAGAAATGCCATCTTTGGAGTTTGTGCTTATTTATACGACCCGCTTCCTTATAATTTGAACTTTAATAAAGGCTGAAGTAAAGAGCTCTATTTTAAGAGCTCTAACACTAATTGGGTAAAGTGCAATTTAATTTGGAGGTTCTTCTCTGGTTATTGCAGCATCTGCATCCTATTGTATAATCCATTCCCTGTCAAGCACCAGCAATATAAACTAAGACAGCACATTTATAAGAAGTTGATCGTGTAAATGGACTGTATGCAATGAATTAGAAGAATAGAAATATGAGCTAACATTAACTTACATTATTATGTGTGTTTGCTAAATGCGACATGCTGCTTTTATACGCATGGAGAATGTGGTTCAGGATATGTATGTAGGCTCCGTTAAATGATAGATAATATTAGTATTATTAACAGAGTTGTCAGAATTAACGCATGCATTTAATTAAAAAAGATTAACACGTAAATTTTTCTTAATCGGGATTAACGCGGTTATCGTTAATACAGTATAAACACTTGTGTGAAGGGCAGAACCTTTGTAATGTGTCCGCCTGGAGTCATTACACTGATGCACACGGCACATCGCTAGAGCCCTTCTACCAAGATGAGTCTACAAGCTTAGCATGAAATTGCATACCGCCCATTGACATTCTATGGGCGGTACTGTTGTAATACTCTCCTATGATAGAGCCGCGGAGGTTGTTATCTCATTAAATAAAAGAATCTCTGACAGCGCTTCTCTGTCAGTGATTAAATGTGTTTTCTTTAAAGACTCTCTGACATGATTTGCTTCAGCGGAACACCAACTCCAGCTCCAATTTATTTCACAACGGCACTGATTCTGTATTTACTTGTTTTATATTTTTGTATTATTCCCTCATACTTTTGCGATCTACATCACCTTAAGCTGTTTAGAATGTTTGGAGTGCATCTGGAACTGAAAAACTCCTCACGCGCATCATCATTAGAGTTTCATATGATCTCGTGTTAAGGTAAACTAGATCAAAGACTATTCACCAACAAAAAAAGTTGTTGTTGTCTATAATGTTGACTATTCGTTTCAGCCATAGAGTCCAGTGTCTCTTGGGCTTATAGTGCAATTTTTATTGTGGAGTGGTGGTGTAGTGGTCTAAGCACATAACTGGTAATCAGAAGGATGCTGGTTCTAGCCCCACAGCCACCAACATTGTGTCCTTGAGCAAGGCACTTAACTCCAGGTTGCTCCAGGGGGATTGTCCCTGTAATAAGGGCTCTGTAAGTCGCTTTGGATAAAAGGGTCTGCCAAATGCATAAATGTATGATGCACAGAGTTGCTGCCTATGTAGAACTTGTACCTGTAATTTTCCATTTCAGTTAGGATGATGCCTTAGAATATTGCTTACTCTGTAGGATGTAATACCAAAACATTTCACAAGGTTTTGGAACAGTACCGAAGTGTAACTGTAACATGATAACAGATTTATATTTATAAACTAAATAATTTATAGAACATGAAACCAGCAGTTTCACTCTTGTTTGTATTGAAGTTGTACCAAAAAAGGGAACTTGGTAATGAATCTGAAATGCGAGCTAAGGCGTGAGAATGTGATAACGATGTTCTAATGTGTATTTTACATGTCTTGATGCTTTGGTTTACAGCTCGGACATGAGTGGGGCCAGTAACACACTGGCACGGGAGTTCCTTACGGATGTGCACCAGCTGTGTAGTGCGGTGGCCCAGCGGGTGGAGGACGAGGAGGAGACTCACATGGTGGCGTTGGGAGAGTACCTGGTGCGCGGACGTGGCTTCCTGCTCCTCAGCACCCTGGACTCTGTTATTGACCAGGTCAGTCTGAGAAGCTTCATTAGACATTCTATAAAAATGTATAGCTTCTTTTCCACCATTGGGCCGAATGGTTCTGTGCATGGTATGGAATGGTTACAGTAGCATTTCCATTTGAGCACGGTTTAGCAAGGCACAATTATAAACCGTTCTCGGCCCAGAATTCTCTGCGCGGTTAGCTAACGGTCCTCAACCATGCTGTTGGAATGACTTTAGTACAAGGCGACTTGTTTTGTGTATCTTCATGATTTTATTATGATGGTTTAACTAATATTGTATCCTACATTTATTTTTCTGCTCTCCTTTTCATCAGGGAAGTTGATTACTAACTTATTTAAACTCAAAATACTATATATCCTCATATCATATTTTCAAATAATACTTAAGTGGCTCGAAACATTTGACAGGAGTATATTTCTCAAATGCAGAAAAATCCCACCCCGAGCAACCCCAGTCCCACTAAGCAAGTATATTAGGGATGTCATAAAATATTGCTATATCGATTATTGATCAGCATGATATTTTATCTATATATTTTTGAGGATTGATATTTTAAAATTAGCCGTCATTTAAATCCAATTTGCATGCTTTCCAATTTACTCAGTTGGCCTCTGTTTAACAGTTTGGTGTAATAGACCTTATTCACACTACAATGAGGCTGTAAGGGATAACCTTATAGTCTCTTTAATGGCACGAATGCTGTAAAGCTGTATAAAGCTCCTAGATCACATACGATTGTCCACAACTCTGAAGTTGTCTGGAGTTCTTTGTACACTAAATGTTCTTGTACAGATATTGTATCAATGTTTTGTCTGCGGAACGACCCAAAAACACGTTAAACTTCAGTTCAGCCCATTGAAGAGCAATTATCCCTCACAGCCTCATTGTTATTGCTGTTCAAAATTAAAGATGGCGCTAGAGTGAATAAGGTCTATAGCTTTGTGAGACCGCAAGAGGGTGATATAACATGTATCACACACACACACACTGGATAAGCTGAAGCGGCACAGGAGATGGCAGTCCAAAATTACAAAGGTTTTTGTACTTCAAGAATTAACTAAATTACTTTTAGTTTGCAGGTTTGTGAAACTGATGTAACTGCGCAAACTGACCTATTGCGTAGGCTCTATGAAAGATACTTATACACAATATATCATCCAGTTATACTGGAGTTAATAATCATTGTCCTTTGATAATTTTATGGGAAAACTGTGTGAATTGCGCTCCGTGGCATTTCAGTATGTTGTTTCTAATTTTAGAACACGCCATGTCATCCGCCAGGTGCTTGCGCTGTGTAACCCACTTTAATATATGCCGCCTATCACACTTTACCAAAGATGTGTTTAGAAATATGTCTGAGGATACAAAGAATGTTGTGCAATGAGCAGTTCAATTTATATCTGAAAACAAATCCTATAAATATCGATAATCATCTGGAAAATCTTCAGATTATCAATGCGTGAAAAAGGCATTTGATCACAAGCCTAAAATACACTCACCTAAAGGATTATTAGGAACACCTGTTCAATTTCTCATTAATGCAATTATCTAATCAACCAATCACATGGCAGTTGCTTCAATGCATTTAGGGGTGTGGTCCTGGTCAAGACAATCTCCTGAACTCCAAACTGAATGTCAGAATGGGAAAGAAAGGTGATTTAAGCAATTTTGAGCGTGGCATGGTTGTTGGTGCCAGACGGGCCGGTCTGAGTATTTCACAATCTGCTCAGTTACTGGGATTTTCACGCACAACCATTTCTAGGGTTTACAAAGAATGGTGTGAAAAGGGAAAAACATCCAGTATGCGGCAGTCCTGTGGGCTGAAAATGCCTTGTTGATGCTAGAGGTCAGAGGAGAATGGGCCGACTGATTCAAGCTGATAGAAGAGCAACTTTGCCTGAAATAACCACTCGTTACAACCGAGGTATGCAGCAAAGCATTTGTGAAGCCACAACACGCACAACCTTGAGGCAGATGGGCTACAACAGCAGAAGACCCCACCGGGTACCACTCATCTCCACTACAAATAGGAAAAAGAGGCTACAATTTGCAAGAGCTCACCAAAATTGGACAGTTGAAGACTGGAAAAATGTTGCCTGGTCTGATGAGTCTCGATTTCTGTTGAGACATTCAGATGGTAGAGTCAGAATTTGGCGTAAACAGAATGAGAACATGGATCCATCATGCCTTGTTACCACTGTGCAGGCTGGTGGTGGTGGTGTAATGGTGTGGGGGATGTTTTCTTGGCACACTTTAGGCCCCTTAGTGCCAATTGGGCATCGTTTAAATGCCACGGCCTACCTGAGCATTGTTTCTGACCATGTCCATCCCTTTATGGCCACCATGTACCCATCCTCTGATGGCTACTTCCAGCAGGATAATGCACCATGTCACAAAGCTCGAATCATTTCAAATTGGTTTCTTGAACATGACAATGAGTTCACTGTACTAAAATGGCCCCCACAGTCACCAGATCTCAACCCAATAGAGCATCTTTGGGATGTGGTGGAACGGGAGCTTCGTGCCCTGGATGTGCATCCCACAAATCTCCATCAACTGCAAGATGCTATCCTATCAATATGGGCCAACATTTCTAAAGAATGCTTTCAGCACCTTGTTGAATCAATGCCACGTAGAATTAAGGCAGTTCTGAAGCCGAAAGGGGGTCAAACACAGTATTAGTATGTGTTCCTAATAATCCTTTAGGTGAGTGTATATGCTAACTACTATTCCACTTGAGAATTGGTCAGCTATCAGGAAGTGTTTGGAGTCTGTTATGGAGGGAATAAATTCCTTCCAAATTGCTGACATTGTTCAGAAATAGCATGGTGATATGTCTCGGTCATAAAAGAGCTGAATAGACCCCCTGTCCAGCCTCATGTGCTCACATGAATTCTGCATACAGTGGTTGATGACGGCTGGTTCACCCAGAAATACAAAGTAGTGTAGGTCTGTAACAATATGAGGGTGAGTAAATGGCAAGTGGTTTATTCGCTCAAATGTTTCTCTTTAAACCCCACACCTTTCTGCATCTCGCTTTCATTCTCTCTTTCATTTTCTTTCTGAAGTGTGAGTTCTAATGTATCAGATCTGGAGTGGCTCTTACTCACGATGTACAGGTCTTTCCTCTGAACTCTGCTCTTCTTAACTATCACTCGAAACATCACCCGCCTGTTTGTTTGCATAGTGGTTGGTCAAAATGGCCCTCCTAACAGCTTCTCTAATTACCTTATGATTATGCTGCCAAATGCTTGTTTACCTGGGGTCTCGCAGCAGGCAGCCCCCCCTGTATTTGCTTTTAATTCACACTTGTCAGAGTGCTTTCTCACCTACTTGTGAAGAATGCTCTCTTGCTCAGGGAGTAGACAGCATATAGAGGCGTGTGGTCGTACCTAATGTCTTTTGGAAGAATATCTTTGGATGTACCACAGTTATTGCTGTCAGTAATTGTCGGTTTACTGCTTGCACAGCTTTGGAAATTAGCTTGCACTGTGTAGCAGAAGTGAGAAACTTCTTAGAAGTAATCTGCTTCCGGGTGGTCATCAACACCAGGAGACTATTATGGATTAGATTTGCAGGGGCAGGGTGACAAATTCCATTTAAATTCAGACTTCTTGATCTCGTGTTTTCTTCAGGAGTTGACGTGTCGGGAAGAGCTGCTTACACTCTTGTTGTCTCTGCTACCTCTTGTCTGGAAGATTCCTGTTCAGGAGGAGAAAGCCCCAGGTGAGAGTAATACTAAACGTGGCTTATTTATAAAGCTGACTATACTTTCCCATATATAGGGCCTAATTAAATCTTTTTTTTTTTTCTTCTTTTTTTTTTGTTGTTGTGCTGAATAGTATGTTTAAGTTTTTAATTTTATCATCAAATGTATCAAATTAATTAATAAAACATTAGTTGAATAAAATAGAACACTTATTTTTTGTAACATAAATATGCATTCTTTTTATCAATGACATGATGCACAACAGATTATCACAGTATAAATAAAAACTTAAAATAAAAATATATAAAATATGTAAAAGAAACGTACTGTATGTGCAGTACAACAAAACATGCTTGTGAGATTGCCTATGTGTAATATAATTATTATTGATATATTATTATTGTTTTTAATAGTTGTTGTTGTGTAGTAGTAGTAGTAGTAGTAGTACATAAAATGTAACAATTAACAAGCAACATATTTAAATTATAATTATCATAATTTCTTCAATTTCACACATCCATTTAAATCTAGCTTTTATTTTGGCAGAAAATTGAGTGTGAAGAACTTTTTGTTTCTGCGTGTATTTGACAGTAGGTTTTCACCTCCGGATAAGTAGTTCGCTATATGGTCTTGTGCATTCAAGCATTTATTTTTATCCCAAATTATACAATAATACAATGCCATTGTTTTCAGTTAGAAAGTTGAGATTTTTCTGTAAGATAATGTATATAAAGCATCTGATGGTAGCATTCTTGCAAGGACTCCATGAATTGTTAAATAGCAAACTGCGCAACAAGCGAAACCATGAGATGGTTTGAATTATACAACATACAGTTGATAACCAGGGTAAAGGATAAGACTGTTCATTGACCCTAAGGTATTTAGTGCAGGCATGCTAATCTTTTCTAGCAGCTGCCTTCCACATTGTTGGGTTATTAGTTCCTGTAATTGCATGTTCCCCATGACTTGAAACCAGATTGTATAACAGCTTAAAGCTATTTAAGATGGAACATACTTCATCATTTCCCACTCTTCCTTTTGATTTTGTTAGATTTCACCCTGCCTTCACTGCTGGAGGTGTTTCTATGCCAAGAGGGAAGAACCATCCCTCAAAAGGTGGGGCAAGATAGATGTGATGTGCAGAACTCTGGAAAGCGCTTATCTGGCTCCTGGAAATCACGGCGTTCACGCAGGACTTCTCAGCGATACTCTGTAAGGGATGCGCGCAAATCTCAGCTTTCCACATCAGATTCCGAAGCCAACTCTGATGATAAAACCACAAACACTGGAAGCAAACATCGGCGATTCCACAGTTCCACCATTCGTGTTAGTTGCCAGCTTCACCAGTCCAACGTTCCATCGCAATCACCATTGCAACAGCCCACTCAAGACACCATGAGCACCATTGAGCGACCCCAACCTCACATGAGGCTGTTTGGATCGCAAACGCTGGATGCTAACATGCTAACAGACCCCACTGCTCTCTCCATCTTTAATCGCATGGAAAACTCGCCTTTTGACCTTTGCCATGTTCTACTCTCCCTCCTTGAGAAGGTCTGCAAGTTTGACATGACCATTAATCACAACCCAGGCTTGGCGGTCAGTGTTGTTCCCACGCTCACAGAGATACTAACAGAGTTTGGGGACTGTTGTGGACCTGGAGGAGGAGATGGAGGAGGGTTTGATGAGCTGGCTGGAGGCTGGACAGAGGAACCAATTGCACTTGTTCAAAGAATGCTTTTACGTACAATTCTACACTTGATGTTTGTAGACGTGGGTCAAAACGAGACAATGCCTGATAATTTGCGCCGAAGCCTGACTGACCTTCTCAGAGCCACCTTAAAAATTCGGGCCTGTTTAGAAAGACAAGCCGACCCTTTTGCTCCAAGGCCAAAAAAGACTCTTCAGGAGATACAAGAGGACTTTTCCTTCTCAAGGTACCGTCACCGGGCCTTGCTACTGCCAGAACTCCTGGAGGGTGTCTTAGAGCTTCTACTGGGTTGCTTGCAGGCCTCTGCTCCCAACCCTTTCTTTTTCAGTCAGTCTCTTGAATTAGTTCATGAATTTGTGCAACACCGTGGGCTGGAGCTCTTTGAGGCAACAGCTCTGCGCCTGGAGGCCTTAGCAGAAGCTCGAGATTCAGAAGTTGGGAATGAGGCGTCGGAGCATCTTCGGTGTCTGATAGCTGGTATACTTAAGATTATCAGTGCCGTCAAAAGAGCCAAGTCAGAGCAGCTACACCAGTCTGTTTGTGCACGTCGTCGACACCGTCGCTGTGAATACTCCCACTTTTTGCACCATCATCGTGACCTGTCAGGACTGCCAGTGTCTGCTTTCAAGCATGCAGCCCGGCGAAACCCCTTTGAGGAGAACTTTGAGGGTTGTGACGGAGAAGTGCGGTACCCTGAACGCTGTTGCTGCCTTGCAGCTTGTGCCCACCAATGTTTGCATCTCCTCCAACGCCTCTCGCCCTCAGGTCCTGCTGTCCTCCAGGTGCTGGCAGGAGTTCAAGCCGTTGGTATCTGTTGCTGCATGGATCCAAGGTCTGTAATAGGGCCAATGCTTCAAGCATTTCAAGCCCCAGGCTTGCGAAGTTACCAGTCCCATGTGTTGAGTGTCCTTAGTAGACTTGTCCTAGAACAGCTTGGAGGTGGTCAACCCTCGGAAAAGGCCAAACTTGCCTCCTGCAACATCTGCACTTTGGATAGCAGCCAGTTGCCTGGCCTTGAAGAGACTTTGCAGGGCTATGGACCTGGGAAAGAATCAAACCTATCCACATCCCCATGTCCCTCTTATCGTTCCCAAGGTATCCTGCCCAGTGGGGGAGCTGAAGACATGTTGTGGAAGTGGGATGCTTTAGATGCCTACCAGGAGCTAGTGTTTGGAAAGGACTGGCATTTGAGTCAACAGATTGCCAGTCATGTATGCCAGCTCACTTTACGGGGCAATGCAGTTGTGCAGTGGCAACTCTACACTCATATTTTTAACCCTGTGCTTCAGCGGGGTGTGGAACTAACCCATCATGCTCAGCAGCTTGGCGTGTCTACTACGTGTAGCCAGGTCTGCAGCTACCATACCCAATGCCTCCCTTTTGAGGTACTACTGGTTTATCTTCAAATTCTGCCTGCTCTGCTAAAGTCAAGGTATGGCAGTATTCTCTCTATTCCCCCAGTACTTAATGACTGCTGTTATTTTATTATTTGATATTTCATTCCTTTTTTTCTATTACTTTCTTGTCATTGGGACAGAATATCTCTGTGTTATTATCTGTTATTTTAAATATCCTAGAGATCTCTAGTTCTCCAACAGATTGTAGCTTTACATGGTCTGACCTCAAGTTTCCACATCCATCCATTTTTCATGCATGGATATTAACAATCATACCGGAGTCGGAGTGATTAATGTGTATGAATAGCCTGTTTCCAAACCAAGCAACTTGAATGCATGTTTTGGTATCAAGTCTTTCTTATTATTTTATACTCTCTGATTTTTTAAGACTAGCTAATTGGCCATTGTGTAATGTCTTCTATCAATCTGAGTTGTTCCATCTTTTTGGAAAAATGTTCCCTAACTTCTGATTACTTTTCTTGTGTTCTCAGTCGGGTGGTACGTGACTTGTTTCTGAGTTGTAACGGACTGAACCAGATCACTGAGTTGATATACCTGGACTGCACTCGTCCATGGGCCCTGAATGTGTTTGAGACACTAATCTTAAGTGTGTGGCACCATCATACGGAATCTGCCATGCAGGAGCTAGAAAGAGTCGAAGCTCAGGAGCAGGAAGCTGTCCTTGGACTCGTAGAGGAATTAGGTTCACGTGGAGCTGGTGACGGCCCAAAGAGCCTCTCTAAGTTTTATGAAGGCCTGAAAGAGGCGTGCCCTCTTCCAAAGAGCAAAAGCGGAAGGAGTGCATATCCTGGAATGGGACATAACAGAGGCGAGGCACATTTGAACACAATCAACCTTTTTCTTTGTGTTGCTTTCCTGTGTGTGAGCAAGGAGGCTGACTCTGACCGAGACTCTGCAAATGACTCTGAAGACACCTCAGGCTATGACAGTACAGCTAGTGAACCACTGGGTGGTTGTCTACCATGTCTCTCACCAGACAGTGTGGTTCTGCCTTCTAAAGAACAGGTGAGGAGGGCTGCTGATGTGTGGTCTGTATGCCGTTGGGTGTACATGTCAAGTCCAGTGTTCCAGAGGCAGTTTTTCAAACTGGGAGGTCTGGATGTCTGTTCACGCCTTATGATGATGGTCATTCAGAAACTTACATCGAAAAACAAAGAATGTGAAGTAAAGAAAAAGAGGCAGAGTAAGGGCAAAAGCAGTCCATCTCATGCAGACTCTCCAACCCAAGCTCTAACAGGGCAGGTTGACGTTGCAGCAACAGTAGCTGGTACAGAGGGGACACAACAGCATGAACTAAGAGGGACACTCAACCCAACTCTGGTGGAGAGCAAGAGTTGTGACCCCACACACAGACTGGAAGAGGAATGGCCTGTCCAGAGTATCCGACTATTGGAGGCGCTTCTGGCCATCTGCCTCCACAGTGCCAATTCAGCACTGCAAAGGCTGGAACCAGACCTTTCCTTTCAGGTACAATGTGTGTAACCACAAACACACGCACACACACACACTAGCTTTGTTTCAAAACCTACTGAGATGCCTTCTATGGGGATGTTCACACAGAAGAATTTCTTGGCTGGTTTTCAATAATTTTTTTCTATGTAAACAAGCACTAGATGAACGTCTTTGCCCTTTGTGAAGCACCTGCTGCTTTTTCAGCATCTCATGCCATAAACTCTGCACCTTTAAGTTTAGGTTAAGTTAAAATATTCTGTGTGAATGTTCTCTTAAGGTAGCACCTTAACTGCTATCAAAAGTTACTAATATGAAATACTTTTCATAGGCAAGCCCACATGCCATACAATTAGGGCTTCTCATATGAAACGCATGAAAGGCTTGAATCATGATTGTTTCCAAAAGAGTTTAATGTTAGCATATTGCTAAACTAATGACATGATACTCTTATTATAATCAATCAAAATATTCTAAACTATTTTATGAGGTTGCATAATGCTGCTCCCTACCTTTTGGAGCAGCCTAGGTGGTAATCAGTTAGTCAGCTCTCTTGGTGTTAGAACAGAGCTGAACAAAATTGACAGTTCAATGTAAGCGACTTTATCGCAACTAATTTTTAACAGATGTTGTTTTTTACACTTTACCCCATAGCTACAATCAGTCGATGAAACCCTATGTGAGGTCCGGGATCAGTTGTCTCGCTCTGGAGTTGTGAATTCCGAACTGGCCGTTCCTCTGTTTGATACACTGTTGCGTGTAGCACTGGCTGAGATGTTCTGCAGTACAGATGTCGTTGAGGAGAAACCCGATAATGTAAGTTGGTGGTTTATTTAATAACTGTTTTGAATGCCTGTTGGAGCTGTAGTGCAGGGTATTGCGCAAATGCTCCTGACCTTTTCAGCTAGGGTTGCACGATTATGACAAAAATCGCAATTGTTAATTATTACCTTGAGATTGTAATTGTGATTATTTATGTTGATTAAAACGTTAGAAAGTATGCAACCATGTGGTTCATCAGAGAAGCAGATTTTAATGATGGATATGAGCTGCGGTCCAGTTTTTGTTTCGGAACGTTTGAGCATTAAATATTGTAATAATGTTTGTTATTGTTAGGCCTAATAAAAGGCCTTTTATGGGATATCTATGGTATAAAATAAATATATGTAGGTTTTTTTTTTTTACTACAGAAAAAACAGTTTTTACTTGATTCAATATGCCTGTGTGACGTGTAACAGAGTGATAAATACACAACATCACATGTTTAACCCACCTCTAAAGCCTGAGAAAGGTGGCAAAAAACTACCATATGAAGTGAAATATGTGTCTTTACTGCTTAAATTATTGGTCCATGTAAAGTAAATAGTACAACATATTCAATATTCAAGCTTATTAGTTTCTTCATTGACCTGGTTAATTCATACCCTTAGATCTTCAATGGTGATCTTGTTCATGTAAGATCATCGGTAAATCATATTTGGCCTCAGCGGTTGGACTTTGGAAATTAAAAACAGCGATTTTCGATCCGAGTTTGTGCTACCAATAACAGCTTCAGGGCAAATGAGTCTTATAAGAGCAGATGCGATAACAGTGACGGTGATTTGTGAAATATGCCATTCATGTCATATTCTTTATGTTGGCTACACCTCCAAAACAAACATAAGACAGTAAAGCTGAATTACTTTATTGCAATTTTTATAGATCAAATTCATATTGGCCTACTTATTTACATGACAAAACGAAACTGTTATTCAAATGTAATAAACCGTTCACATAAATCTGTGTATTTACCATCTAAGTTTCAAGTGAGTAGCGCAACATGCAATAAATCCAAAATAATGCTGAAGTGCTTTTCGCTTTTGTTCTACCGTTTCTTTTCGAGTGTCAGGTGATGTTTATTCAGTATTCATTTTCATGTGCCACCGGACAAGCATCTGGACCTCAGACTGTTTAAAACTTGCGCATTAGGATCAGGTGTCATTACTCTTATCATTTCAGACTAATTTAAGCATCACTATTGCCACCTGATTGCTCAACAGACATGTCTGTGATTGGTTAGAATATTCAACAACTGCAAAAACGCGTTGTAAGTAGAAACCATTGACACAACAGGAGCAGACTTCAATTAAAGGCTGTAATCGTCAGTTTTCATGATTGCATAACCGTGTCAGCCGTAATCGTAATTGCGATTAGTTTGTCGATTAATTGTGCAGCTCTATGTTCAGCCATGGTGATCATTTGGGTGAGACAGGTTTGAGTCTCCATCAATAAATAATAATAATAATAATAATAATAAAAACATTAAAGGGGTCATGACATGTATTTTTTTATTGTATTATTATGTTCCCTTAGGTGCAATTATAGTATTAATATATTTTTTTTTAAGAAAAACTTTTAAAATCTAGTGATTTATGACCTTTTCCCACCCTGTTTCTCATCCTCTGATTCAAACAGTCTGTTTTGGGGGCGTTTTCCATTTAAGACTTCAGTGTTAACGCCCACTGTTATGATTGGCTAACGTCAGTGCCTATGTATCAATTATTGACGCCCCAGCCAGAACAATATGCAAGTAAACTAAGTAAAAACACTGTGATTATTCATAATGAATGAAATTGCGCTTTAAAAAGTAGTTTAAAGTTTAAAATAGATTACTTACAGTTTGCGTCGTCGTTGTTCCCAGAATAGTCGGCACGGACTTATCTTTGAGCAACAGTTTTCTGGCAAAGCCAGCATCATATTGAGATTTGTTCTCAAAACAGTCATCCTTAAAATGTACAGAACAAACGCTTAAGTTAACACTGCCGTGACTGGAACGTCCGCAAAAAATAAACTGCATCCATTTTTCCCTGACGCCTGGATCTTTCGGCAGCTTATTCAGAGGTTTTGTTTGACCACAGCCAGGAACAGCACATCTGTGTGGCATCGTAATTTTCCTGTGCACAAGTAGTCTCTGTCAGAGCTCGCTGTCCATCGACTGAACACTTGTGAGGCGCACGGCGATACTGAAATGAGCGTAGTTGTCTTGGCGCTTAAAGCGTAGTTATGTTGTGCTGGAGGCGGTCATATGCAAACGCTGTTACGTCACTTCTAACCGTCACGTCACTTCTAACCATGAATCCAGAACGAGCTGTATTTTGAGCTTGATTAAATAAATGATTCGTTTAGAATGGGGAGGACGTCTTAAAATATTAAACTTGCAGGACGTTTTAATGATACAAAGACCTCTTATATACCAAAAGATCAAGGCAAATTTGGTTTCTCATGTCATGACCCCTTTAAATTAATCCCTACATAGCCTAGAGCATTTACATTAGAGGGAGTTCAATGACATATTAATTCTCTACTTTATTAAGAATGTTTTGTTTTTGTTTTATTCTAGTCTCTGCTTTGGATATTTATATAATTGTCTTTTTAGTAAATCCTCTCATTGCAAAAATTGCATTTTTATCTTTTAAGGATTAAGGGATTTCCTTCCCAACATTATGCTTTGTAATTCCCAAAAAAACATTTATGTACTCATTATATTATTTATTAATGTGAACACATGAAAATTGGCTTTAGCTCTCTTGAGCCTCTTTAATAGAATATTTGTTTTCTGAATGAAAACGCCCCCTATCAAACTTAAACAGATAAACAGATTGTGTGTGTTTGATTGCAAACCGTGGGGCTTGTAGGGCTGTATTTTATTCTGAAGCAGTCAGCTGGTGTGGTCCTGTGACCAAAATATATATTTCTCTCTCTCTAACAAAGACAACATCAGAAGCAATGTCCATTTTAGAAGGATTGTTTGCTTTAGGAGTTTTTGCAATGCAAATGTTCTTTATTTAAAAAAAGAGCTCAGTTTCTACAAGGTAAGAGTCTGCTTTCTGGCTTTACTTTTTAACTTGCTCTCACTTATTTCGAAATTTGAGTTGTTATTTGGTAAACCGATTTTTTTGGTTTCTTTTGATGTTTAAAGCTGCACTTAAGTGTAGAATGTTTTATTTGTGATTTGAGAGTGATTTTTCACCATTTCTTTTCAAATTTGCTCACATGCTCCTTATTCATAATATTTCATTATTCATTATAATGTAATATGTAAAGTTCCATTATACAAAATGTTAGACTAAACATGTATTTTATAGTTTTATTTCAGTTATGCATTGTTTACACTATTTGCATTTATTATTGTGTAATGTTCTCTGTCTGTCCAGCAGAAGTCTCAGGTGAGTGGTGAGGTTGCACCTCCAGCAGGTGATCTTTCTGAGGAGGTTGATGAAGCTCAGGTGAGTGGTGTCCAAGCTTTGGGAGAAGAGGAAGGATATGACGCAGACAGTGAAAGCAACCCTGAAGACTCCACCCGCCAGGAGGAAGGTAGTATCTTCCCCTACTTATTGCATGTAGTATGGTTATAAAGAATACATGTCTTATGCTGTTTACTTTCACATTTGAACTTGTGTATGTAGTGATGTTGTGTCAAAGTCTAAGAAAAAAATTCTACCACCATAGACAGGTAAAGTAGGGTTGGAAATTGAGAACGGGTTCTGATTCAAAACTGGTTCCAGCTCTTAGATGACTGCATTCTTCTGGTTGTTTATATGACCATGTGTAGCTAAAGATACACATTCAGAACAGATTTGTTTTTTATATATATAAATAGATTTTCAGTTTTATTGTATGTATAAATAAAACATTGTAGATGGTATAATGTAGTTAGGATCATTTATATGGTGCTGCCTCAGAATTGAAAAGTAGGAATTGTAAAGGAACCGTAATTGTTAAATTCGATATGATTGCAAATATTTTCATCTTTCTTATGAGAATTGCCCTTTTTAATTGGAAACCAACACATTATGACACCCAACAGCTCACTGCTTTTCTACAATTTTCACCCAAAAGCGAAATGTCACACGTATTTAGCTGGAATGCTTAAATGAGGAAAAGATGGGTTTTTGGAACTCATTGCGGTAATGTTAACACCCTGAATTCATAATTAAAGCAGTGTTCATTGCAGTTGGCAAGATCAAACAACACTTTTATGACCAAGAAATGCATGGTCACAGATAGCATGAGAACATTCCTTCATGAATTATCTAGAATGCTGGAGCCAGTCTCAGCCGGTCAGCATCAGGTAGTAAACGACTGGTCAAATGGCATGTAGTCCTGTTCAGTAGTCACATGTAGCTCAGCTCTCTTGCAATAAGAATGGTGCCATTGTTTCCATCGGCTGTGATGTAAGTATGCTGCAGTCGCTGGCATTATGAGCTGTATCTTGTGACTGCTGCTTTTGACAGATCTATAACACACACACAGAGGTGTGCATGATTCTGTAAGGTCACACACTTTCTCGTAAGGGCCTGTGGTTGATCTAATTTGTATAGGAGGGAATTGAAGGGAAAACTTGAAATGTCTGTTTCATGTTTGTTCTCAAACGGCTTGTCGTGACATCCTGTGTGAAAGTGAAAGAGTATTACAATTAATTATTTAATTATTTAAAAAATAACAATAAAATATTAATGCTGGGATGCAAAATTAATTGAATAATTAAGATAACAATTGCCACAATAAACTAATCGTGAATTGTCAATTTTAGCAGCCTATGTTGGTCTACTCGTATGCGCCAACATTTTCTATTTCTAACTTGTGCTTTTGCAACAGTTAAGCATTTTAGCAATCACAAATCTGTTTCTCACTTCTGTGTACATTTTATTCAGTATTTGAATAATCATTTTGTTATGCTGCTGAGAGGATCAATGTGAAAAATCTGGTTTGATATTCATCATAGTTAAAACAGATTGTGTTTGTTCATTATTGCAACTAATATCACACAAATTATCATAATGTTCTTGTACATATTGAATACATCATTCAAAAATTCAGTGTGTAGCTTAGAAAAAGTATGTGAACCCCTAGGCTAATTATATCAACAAAAGCTAATTTAAGTCAGAAGTTGGCAAACCTGGCATACGATTAATGAAACTAAATTGGAGGTGTGGGTTAATGCTCCTTTGACTTATAAAAAGCACTCAACCATTTTGAGTTTGCTATTGACAAGAAGCATCTGCTGACGTGGACCATGCCTCAGAAAACAGAGATCTCAGAAGACCTACAATCAAGAATTGTTGCTTTGCATAAAGCTGGAAAGGGTTATAAAATTATCTGGAAGAGTTTAGATATTCATCTGTGCACAGTTAGACAAACTGTCTATAAATGGAGATGATTCAGTACTACAGGTATTCTCACTAGAAGTGGCCGTTAGATATTCATCTGTGCACAGTTAGACAAACTGTCTATAAATGGAGATGATTTAGTACTATAGGTACTCTCACTAGAAGTGGCCGTCCAGCCAAGATGACTCAAAAGGCACACCGCAGAATGCTCGATCAAATGCTTGATCAAAAAGTATCCTTGAGTGACAGATAAAGATAAAGAAGGAATCATTGGAACTGGTTAACATCTCTGTTCATGAGTCTACTATATGGAAGAACATGCAGCACTATGTTTGGCATAAGAAGGGCACCGCATACCAACATGAAAACATCATCCCAATGGTGAAGTACGGTAGAGAAAGCATCATAATTTGGGGCTGCTTTGCTGCTTCGTGGCCTGGACAGCTTGCCATTATTAAGCAAAAAATGTATTCCCAAGTTTATCAAGATATCCTACAGGATAATGTTAGGTGACTCTGCCTGCTGTAGCTCAGTAGAATTTGTGTGATGCAGCAGGACAATGACACTAAATGTCCAAGTATATCCATTACAGAATGGTTTATAAAAAAAGAAAGAAATATCCACATTTTGGAGTGTCCCAGTCAGAGCCCAGACATTAACCCAATAGAGATGCTGTGAAATGACCTCAAGAAAGTCGTTAAGAATATGAGCTGAAGCAGTTCTGGAAGGAAGAATGATCCAAAATTCCTACACATTGTGCAGGTCTAATCCGCATTACCGGAAACACTTGGTTGAGGTTATTGCTGCCAAAGCAGGATCGACCGGTTATTAAATTCAAGGGTTCACTTTCATTTTCCACAACACTGAAAGTTTAATGAGGTGTGTTCAATAAAGACATTAAAGATTATAATGGTTTGTGTGTTGTTAGCTTAAGCACATTGTTTTGTCTATACTTGTGACTTTGATGAAGATGAGATCACATTTTATGACCAATTAATACAGAAAGGGTTCACATACTTTTTCTTGACTTCTGAAATAATTTCATGTTCACTGTTGAATGCTTGATTTGTTGACCACAATAATGTAGACACACTGTCTTTGAATTATCTTTCATTGGTGTTTTCTTAGCAAAAAGTTTTTTTATTAAATTATTTGTGATTAATTTGATTAATAAATCAGTGGATGATGTAATCAGTTTGGTTGAATTACATCAATGGTTACAATTTTCTGTCTGCCTGTCTATCTATCTATCTGATTTATTTTTCAACAGTAAGAGTGTGCGTGAATGTTTGTGTGGGCTACTTCTTCTGTGTCTGTGTAAGGCTGAGGTTCATTAATAAAAAGCAGGCAGAAGTTGCGTAGGAGCTGCAGGGTAGTTCACTATTAAATCATGCGGACAACTCCGGTGTGTGGCACTCCCATCAGCTTAATTCATTTTTACTGGGCTCAATGTCTGAGAGCACTGTGAGCTGCGACTGCTACAAACCACACTTGCTCTCAATTCCTTCTGTTTGTACCCTTGCAGCATCAGTGCAGTGAATTATTTTACTGTTTTTCATAGTCAGCGTTGTGTCTTTGGTTCCTGCTACAGGGATAAAGGTGGAGGCTGTAGTCCCACTGGGGGAATGTGCTTTGGGAATGGCAGGTGTGCCTCAGGGCTCTGGCCGTGGCCTGCTGCTTTTCCCGGAGATCTGCTTGATGGAGCTGCAGCTGTTGGCCAGCGGATCTCCAGACCTGGAAGTCCTGGAACACGTGTTACAGAGCCTGTCGGGAGCCGTGAAACGCCACCACAGCAATGCATCGCTGCTGTACCAGCAGGTCAGACACTTATCTCACGTCAACCTGCTTTTTTTTTTTATACATTTAATATTGATGCTCAACAATGAGGTATCTTATTACAGATTATTCATGAAACCGTAGACACGTGAACCTACGTAACGGGAACAAGATGGCCTATTCCAAACCTTTGGTAATAGGAGATTCACAACGAGGTTTAGATTTAGACATCTGGATTTTAAAGCTTCACCGATTGGTTTATCAGCAGTTCTTATGATCATCAGACTTGATGTTGGATTCTTTAAAGGGTTGTGAAGAAATATTATCAATCAAGCTTGTTTTTGTCTTGACAGGGCGGTGTGAAAGCCATTCTCACTGGATTTCAGAACATCCTTACCCAATCAGATGCCTCGTATAAAGGTATAAAGGCATCATTTGAGGATGTTGGTGAATTTCACAATCTAGTCCAGGTCAATTTTTCATTCAAAAGAAAAATAGCAAATTATATTTTGTGTAAAGAAAATTACGTTTATTATTTGGACATTATGTTTTTTACATCTTTTAACATATTTTTAACATTTTATAGCGTTATTTTAACGACGATTGTGCACATTCAGGGTTCCCATGTGTCCAGGAAAACCTGGAATTTTGCAATGCAGTTTTCCAGGCATAAAAATATTTCCTGGAAAATAATTAGTTATATTAATAATGTTTTTGTATAATAAAACAGATCGACTCTGTCGCTAATACCATTTTTGTTACATGTACAAAAACATGGTAAAGATCGTGACACTGGATAGGTGTCTAATGCACAGTGTAAAACAACATCAGCAGTAGACTGGCGTGAGTGTAGCCCTGTCACAAACATTTCCTGCTCATTTGCTTTCATCTCGGCTTTGCTCCAATTAAATAGTTTATGGAAGTATTGATATAGCGCCAAATTGTATTTTAGTTCCAAAATTGCTATTTTGTTAACCTGTTGATACACAATCGCTCACAATCGGGAGTGACGTCACTCTGTTTACATTTAATATATAATTTACCGTCTATAAATGTAATTAATGTTAACAAATTATACATCTTGTCAAAGGTCTAAGGGTTCAACATTGATATCCGATCTCTGTTTCTCGATAGCAATCCTCCAGAAACAGCAATTGAGTTATTTGTGCCGGAGTACAAATGAAAACATGCAATATCAAAACGGGACTTTTATTATGAAAACACGATCGCCAGATGAATCCAGTTCAACACACTTGGGTCAGTCGTCCATGACAAGCGTTCAATGAAAAACATCCAATAGCACTTTTTGTCCATAAAAGTGATAAATGTGAGAACTATTGATATATTCTCCATTGTTTACATGAGATCTCTCCTGAAAGAATTACCCTTCATCATCGTTCTTCAACAAACTGCAATCTGAGCCGCATTCATGTTGTAAAACTGTATATTGTCTTATATATTCTCATGTGAGTCTCATAAACAAAACGAGCCTGTCTCCAAAGTCTATTTTTAAAAATGCAGCGTAGTTTTATTCATAATAGCCGATCAGTGAGTTTTTGTGTTGACATTGAGAGGCGGAGCCTTAATTTTACTCTGTACGCTTCCACCAATTTTACAGAGAAAAAAGCTTCAGGAACCTCATTTATTATTAGATCATCTTCAAATTTGAAACGTAACTTCTTTAGACTCGTGACTTTGAGAACATTGTATTACTGGGTTGTCTTGGCCCTTTTATTATTGTTTTATTAGATTATAAAAACATGTTCAGCACAAAATATATTCCATTACTATAAACTTCAGCTTCTCTAACTTTAAAAAATAAAAACCTATATTAATTCTGAAACTGTGTCCATACTCCAAAGGGTCCCGTAAATGCAACCGTTTAAGTTCAGGTATGTCATTTTCATGTTTTGTGCTCAAAAAGGGGGTGCACATCAACAGGTTAACTACGAAAACATTTGAGTTGTAAACTTTAGACAGTGACGAACTGCTGATGTTTTGTAAAATAAATTTACGCCCTTGGGTGGTAGCGTGGTGATGTGGCCTTTACATTTTGGGATGTGAATTTGTTTGAAATAATTCAGTGATCGGAGTCCACTTATACCACAGTTACCACATTTATGGTGCTATGTTTTCTGTGATGTGGATGGAATCACTGGATCTAGTCTTAAAAATTGTATCAGCTTTATAATGCGGAATGTTACGGAATTTTACATATTTGTTACAAAATATAAATGTTTGAATGTACAATTAATCAAATTAAAATTGTGATATGTACTAGTATGATTATTAAACTGCAAAAGGCTGTGATTTAATTTAAATGTATATATAATCTGCATGTGCTGCACGCTTCAAAAATAATTTGTGAAGCCAGCCACTCATTCACTGGCAACACAGAGTCATGAGCATCTCGTGCTGTGTGTGTGTGTGTGTAGTAGATGACCGAAAGCAGATCGCTCTGAAGCGTGCAGCACATATAGACTATAATTTACTTAAATAATTCACAGCTTTTTGGGGTTTATTAATCAAACTAAGCCACAAACTGCTAATCCGGATGTGAGAAGCTGCCGTCAAAAACACACATGGCAAAATAAAAGCTTGATTTAAATGATGTGTGAAATGGGGGGAAAATATAACAATATATTACTACAGCATACTAATATAGTAATTTTAGACAACATTTTGATGTCTAAAAATTGTCAAATACAGAATTCAGTAAATATAAGTATCCATTAACCACAATATACATCTTGACCTCTCCTGAACATCAGAAACTGTCTTGAAAATGTCCTGGAAAATCGTGCCTTGAAAATAGTGGAAACCCTGAAATTTTAACCCACAATTCTCATTACAACAATAGTTTCAGACATCTCACCTTTTTAGTTTTTTATTTTATTCTCAGTGGTGATTCTTGTTAGATTCTCATAACTGTAATACAGTAAAAAATACATTAACACATTTTTTTTTATTACAAATCAGAATAAATTAAAGGCAAAGTAAAATGCTTAACAACTTAAAATCTCTTTTTATGGCCGTGAGGATTGGGGGGAATGTGCTTAATTGTCATGAAAATAATATCTCATTGAAAAAAAAAATCCTAATGATTTTAAACATGTTTCTTTTTCTGTGTGTGTGTGTGTGTGTGTGTGTGTGTGTGTGTGTGTGTGTGTGTGTGTGTGTGTGTGTGTGCGTCGTGTGTGTGTATATATATGTATTATTATTTATATTTTTATTTATTTTCTTTATTTGCTATTTATTTGTTTGTGTTTAGGTAAATGTTGATGGAATTGTATCCTAGTAAGTCAATAAGTTTAATTGCTCTATGTCCTGTCATACCCTGCAGAGTGCCAGACAATGCTTGTGCAGCTGCTTGTTGCCATGGTGAGTGACAGGATCACAGCAGAGGAACTTGCCCTTTTGACCCACCTACTTCTGGAGAAGACCCCGCCCACCGTAAGTGCAACCTCTATTAGCATTTAAATGAGCTATCATATGTCAAGATTAATTTTTTTTATTGAAATTGTTTTAATAATTTATTATAGACAAAGTCCATAGGGTCGCATATATTTCAAACACACGTTACCAGTCTACAGAATGATAAAGCAATAGTATGTAAAGGAGTGAGCGGTGTACATATGGGTTTTATTGTGTATTGGGAAAAAAAGTGCGTTACAGTCAAGAATTGCATTTTTTATATCTCTTATTATAGTTGCAAAATAGTTTATTGTTATTAAAGACCCCATTAAATGGCTTTATTAGTGCAGTTTTGACACATTTTCTACAAAAAAAAGGAAGTTTGTGAAAGTCTCATTGATAAGCTCATCTCCATTATTTTAAATGCTTAATAGCCTTTAGTTACGTCACAGCCACAAACTATGAATTTCTACTTGCTAGGCGGAAGCAAAGAGAGAGAGAGCATGTGATTGGACCAAAATCTGTGTAGTGCAACTTGAGTCATCAATGTCTTTGGTTTTCCTGGAAGTAAAATACTGTAAATTTGAAATGAATATATCTGCTTAAAAGGAATCTGCTCAACTTTGAGGAGTGCACTAGAATGTAAATGACCTCAAAGCTAGCAGACATGGACTTAAATCCACAAAAGTCAAATGGATTAATAGGGATTTTAACCCTTTAAGCTTGGATGAGCGGGCCTGCAAGAAAAAAAATTGTCAAAATATTAATAAATTCAGTCTTGACCAGCACAAAATGGGAATCGTTTGAAAGCTTAGAAGCTCTACTTAAAGATCCATGTAGACATTATAACCAAAACTGAACAAGTGCTTTGAAATTTGAAGACAAATCAGAAGTATACCGGTTTGATAATTTATAAAAAAATTAAAGTGCAATGTCCATGTTATTGCAATCAGTAAAAACATCAAACTAATCAAATATGTCATATGTTGTTGGAAAGCTCTCATAGAATACAATCAGCCTACTGACAGACAGAAATATAGTGAGTCATAGCTAAATATATGTCTTTGACAATTATGTTGGTGTTGCTGATATGCTGCAATTTTGCTTATTACTTCACAAAAAATTAAAAAACACAAAATATCACATATCATTCTTTAGAGTTTGTGATTATCTTTCAAACGAGTCCACACACAAGATTATCAGATGCATAGATCATTAGATAATCCACATGAAGCACAATGTTACATATGGCCACCAGGAGATGGCGCCAAATACACGACGCAGACTCAATGATGACTCAAATGACACAGAATGAAACTCATTCTGTGAAATCTCATGACTAAAATCATGTCTGCATGCTATGCAAACCTTTATTCATTATGTTTGCATGTGTAATTAATTTTTATGTACAATTATTATGTTTTATTTGTTTGGAGAGGCTTTTGGACACTTGTAGACATTTTTGGACACTATGACAAATAATTTTTTATCATTAATTATTGCTTTGTCGTATCAACACAAAATTATTCTCCGTAACAGTTGACATGATTGAGAACCAAACAAAAGCAGTTTTTTGGAGCCACCTTATTTACACCCAGAGATATATATGTCAAATAAGAAAAGCTCATGTTTTTTCTGTGTGATTTTCCGCAGTTTCTTAGGCTGAGAGTCTCAGAATCTTTCATAATCTCTATCATTAAAAATTATAAAATGTTTTCTTTGCAATGATACCACACACTTGGTCCCTCCTTGTTTTGTTTTTTTTTGTTTATGCCACTGAAGCAGGAAATGTAAAAAAAATAAATAAAAAAAAAAACACTTCAGAGCTTACTGGACATCCTATGCCTTCATTTTATAATTGTATTTTTTTCCCTGAGGTCCACTTCTAATGTTAGTCAAGGTTTCTTGCTCAAAAAATGGTAATTTAGTTTTGTGATGGGCATTTTCCACCCTCGCTCAGCTCTTAAAAATAAACTGTTTTTGCTTCTGTACCCTTAAGACTTCTTTTTATAAATAACATGTGAAGTGAGTAATGGCACATAATCACAGGTTGTGGAATTTTCGGGTTCAGTATAGTTTAAACTGCTTCATCCTTCAATTACAGGCTTTTTACAATTCACAAGATTCACAATCAGCACTTAAATGTGCTGCGCAAACTATTAAGATCATGCTGAAATGATTCTGGACCTTGTTAAAAATGAACTTAAAATACTACTCTTTGTTTCAAACATTGGGATCTTTTGGAAGGCAATGCAGGGCTGTTTTTCGCAGTTTAATGCCCAGAAATGCTCTTGATGTACTGGGAAGTGTACATTACTCTTTTGAAATAAAAAAGACCAAAGAATATCCCACTTTCAATGATATAACCAATACAATATGTGGTGCTTTGCCTATTGCTTATAGCCTGGGTTTGTGATCAACAAACATCTAGAAATATTAAACTTGGGTGTGTAACATTGTTTTACAGTTATGAATGAGACCTCAAATCATGGGTCTTGTTGAGGAGAGTTGTGCTGTTACTTTGCTAAGAGATCACACTTACCATTTTCACTTGGTGGATGACAAAACAGTTGAAAAAACCCAATTGACTTGCATTGAAGTAGGGACCTGAGCCATAGAGACCAGAAAAAAGATTTAAACTTTACCTTATCTTTATTTTGTTTTTATTTCCCATAGGAGATCTTGTTGAGGGGCATACTGCAGATTGTGGAGTCTAACTCTGACACTGAACCGCTGTACTTCATGTCCTTTCCCATGATCCCTGGTGCCGGAGCCCCTGGCGTGAGCTCCTCTGCTGGGACGAAGCCCCATGGGGCGGCTGGGGGTAAAGGTGGCGTAAATACTCTTTTGAGGGGTAAACTGCCTCTGGGCCGGGTTGATGGGGATGTGGGCAGGCTTGGTCACCTGCGTACTTCTCCCTGGCATACTGCACCCTTTCACCTGCCTTTGGTGGGACAGAACTGCTGGCCTCACATGGCCAGTGGCTTCAGCGCGTCGCTCTGGGTCCGAGCTTTGAGGGAGGAGGACAGGCAGGGTAAGAAGATATTTCTAGAATTGTTCTTTTCAAAAGTTAAACTACACATAGGCTCATATTTCACCAAAAGATCAACAGAAATAAGTAATATTTTGCTTAAAGATAAAGAAAATTACATTATTTTTATGACAAATAAATGATATATTATTCAAACTGTAAAGCATTTATATATCAGAGTAGTATTTGTTGTACTGCCTTTAATGAATGCTTACATTTAATAGAACATTTTATTATACTGCACTACCGTATATATATATATATCTTTTGCTTTTAGCTGTATTACAATAATGAGAATCACTATTGAGAATGACAGTTACAGTGGCAAGAAAAAGTATGTAAACCTTTTGGAATTACCTGCATTTATGTATAAATTTGTCTAAAAATCTGGTTTGATCTTCATCTAAGTTTCAATAATTAACAAACACAATCTGTTTTAACTTATAACACACAAATGATTGTGTATTGTTCTTGTACATATTCAATACATCATTCAAACATTCACAGTGTAGGTTGGAAAAAGTATCTGAACCCCAAGTCTTATGACGTCAACAAAAGTGAATTAGAGTCAGGAGTTGGCAAACCTGGCATCCAATGAATGTAACGAGATTGTAGGTGTGGGTTAGAGCTACTTTGACTTATAAAAAGCATTTAAACATTTTGAGTTTGCTATTCACAAGAAGCGTCTGCTGACGTGGACCATGCCTTGCAAAACGGAGATCTCAGAAGATCTATGATCAAGAATTGTTGCTCTGCATGCATCTGAAAAGGGTTTCAAAGTTATCCGAAGAGCTTAGATATTCATCTGTCCACAGTTAGAAAAATGTAGTACTGTGGCTACTATCTGTGGATTAGTCGTCCAGCCAAGACTTTTCAAAGGGCACACCACAGAATGCTCAACGAGGCAAAAAAATAAGGGAAGGAAGCCACTGCTGTACAACATTTACTTTTACATTTACGCATTTGGCAGACACTTTTATCCAAAGCGACTTACAGTGCACTTATTACAGGGACAATCCCCCCGGAGCAACCTGGAGTTAAGTGCCTTGCTCAAGGACACACCTTCTGATTACCAGTTTACCAGTTATGTGCTTTAGACCACTACACCACCACCAAAACATTGCTGTGCCCCTGAAGTTTGCCAAAGACCACCTTGACACTCCACAACGCTACTGGGAAAACTGATGAATCTAAGGCTGAATTATTTGGACGGAACATTCAGTATGGTATAAAAAGGACACCGTATATCCTCATCAAAACATCTTCCTTGCTGTGGAGCATCATGTTTTGGGGCTGCTTTGGGGCATGGACCGCTTGCCATCATTGAGGGGAAGTTTATCAAGTAGGGATGCATGATATATCGGTGGCTGATATATTATTGGCAGAGATCTGTGAAAATCTAAATAATATTATAATTTATGTATCGTTAATATTTCTCATGAAACATAAACAGAATGTGGGAAATTGCACATCTTTACTTGCACATCTGTAGTATTTACTGTACTGTGATTAAAACAAGTCCAAAACAACCTAAAACTATGGATCTTGACACAATTTTCAGAGTGACTCGATATGGATAAAACACTATTTTATGAGTGAAACGAATGTGCTTGTTGTATTTTCCGAGACTTTTCTAACATTATGACTCTTCAATCTGTATGATGTAAACTTGTGTTCATTAATTATACAGTGGACCTGTCACGTAAGAGCGCTGTCACAAGCGTCTTTGAATGAGACGCACATAATCACACAAACCACCTCTGTTCTTGTAGTCTGGCAGAGATTAGGGTTTGCATTGTGTATTTTGTTGTTTAATGTTCTTTAAACACTGTTTATCACTTTATTTTGGTTTAATGTATTATCACAGCTGTTTGAAGATCATTATTCTCTCTCTGTTAGTGAGTCATCAGGATTACCGTAAACACTTATAAATGGGCACCCTGCAATTTATGCAAGTGTATTTTCATTTATTTCTCATTAAAAAACTGTAATATAGGCACATTTAAACTGGTTCATGTTACAACTGCCAAACCTTAAATATAAGCCGAAGTCCAAATTCCAAGCTTTTAAATGAATTATTTTTCAAATGAGAAGCTTATAATGAATTGGATTAAAAGGATTAAAAATTAAAACTTTTTTTTGAGCTGTGAATTATCTGTTGTGGGTATCGGCCCAGAAATTCCATATCGGTACATCCCTATTATCAAGATATCCTACAGGATAATGTCAGGATGGCTTGGAAGTTGGGTGATGCAGCAGGACAATGACCCTAAACATTGAAGTGAATCCACTACAGAATGGTTTAATTTTTTTTATATAGAAAATCCACCTTTGGTGTGTCCCAGTCAGAGCCCAGACCTTAACCCAATAGATAGGGATGCACCAATACCACTTTTTCTCTTCCGATTCCGATATCGGAAATCTCTGTATCAGCCGATACTGATCTGATTCCAGTGTTGTTTTTAGCATAATCAGTTTAGAATATCTTTACATTATTGTGTGGAAGTAATTGGGAGTACTCTTTAATATGTAAAGAAACACAAACCTCTAACTACACATTATTTCAATATAAAAATATAGCTTAATAAGAAACACTTTATTATTAACTAGTTTACTGGATAATGTGGCAGCAAAATTAACAGTCATTCCAGTACAAGTCATCAGTAGGAAACAATAATTTTTTTTCCTCTACAAAATTTAAACAAGACTTTAAAGGATTCAGATTTCTTTTTTTGTTCAATTTAGTTATAAGATATCAGCTCACTTTTCATTCACAGTTATTTTTTGGAACTCATTCAACTTAAATATTATGATAACAAATAATAATATATAATAATAATATATATTAATATATCTCAATCGTGCACCTTTTAACTTTTAAACCCTCATGCTTTTATTTTGACATTCTGAACTCTCCAGGAAGTCCTGTATGTGTCTGTTTGTAGGCTAGTTCACAGTAGTTTAATTTGCATCTTATTCAAATAATGGAGGAAAAAAAAAGAAGAAAAAAAGCCCCTCCAGAGCCATTCTAAATGCATATTATATGTGAACTGAACTTTTGAGCATCTACATCTGAGATGTTATTCATGAGTAGTGCTCAAATGTTGCACACTGTGTGAATGCTAAAAATAGCTGCGAGTGTTTTGTAAACAGAGAAGTGCCATTCACTAACTAACATGCTGGAGCTGCACGTGCATTTTTATATATTTACTTATGAAACACAGCCTTTTGTGATTCACAGAGCTATTGCACGTCTTCAAGTGGCTTTGAATAAAATGCATGAGTCATATGAACTACTTTAATTGTTTTAATGGTTCTTTCATGTCATTTTTTGAGCTTGACGGTAACGAACATGACTAGCACACAGTATCGGATTTGGATCGGGGTCGTCGGACCGATACCCGATCCGTCTAAAAGCTTCAATATTGGAGCCAATACCAATCCAGGTATCAGATCGGTGCATCCCTACCAATACAGATGCTGTGGAATGACCTCAAGAGAGCCGGTCACACCAGACATCTTAAGAATATGTCTGAGCTGATGCAGTTCTGAATGGAAGAATGGTCCAAAATTCCTCCTGAACGTTGTCCAGGTTTAATCCGCAGCTTGGTTGAAACACTTGGTTGAAATTATTGCTGCCAAAGGAGGATCGACCAGTTATGAAATCCAAGGGTTCACTTACTTTTTCCACATGACTGTGAATGTTTAATGGCATGTGTTCAATAAAGACATGAAAGATTACATTTTTTTTTTTTTACTGTAATATATAATATATAATTTCTTATCTGTACTGATTTGATTTTGGGAGGAAATATGACCCGGATATGTTTAAATGAGATTCAATTAGTGAAATGTGAAAAATTATATTAATGGATTAATTTTAATTGATAATGTAACGTTTAATTCTTAAAGTATGGCAGTTTTAAATGAAAGGGTATCTTATTTTTTTGGAGCTTTTGATGAGTTTATTAATCAAAACTATAGGCGGAAAAGCTTTTTTAAGCAAATTTCAAATCCTCAAATTTTTAATGCAGATAATTTACAAATCTCCTATATACATCTGAATACTGCCCTACTATGTAAGAGATTATTTAATCATTCTGTGTGACTGTTTTACAGATGAGGACATGACTTCAGCAGACGAGGCCCTGCATGCTTCTGTTCTCATTAGCAAGCAGCACGCAGACAAATGTCTTGTGCATGTTCTGTCCATGGGCTCAAAAGCTCTGATGCTCCAGGTGTGGATGAACATCTCTACTAGAGCCTTTATCTTCAGGTGAGTGCCATGGCAAATACTTGCATTAAGTAGTGCATTTAATAATTTTTTTGTTGTTTTATATAAACAATAAGGTACTGTTTATTTCTGTAGGTATAAAAACTTTTTTAAAAGTCAACATGAAATCAAAATGGTACTTTCTTTAAAAAATATTCAGTTTAATATGATAAATTAAGCTCAATTGACAACATTTGTGGCATAACGTTGATTACCACAAAAATGTATATCGACTTATCCCTCCTTAGCTTTAAAAAAAGCTAATTCTGTGTTACAGTGAGACACTTACAATGGAAGTCAATGGGGCCAATATGTAAATGTTAAAATACTCACTCTTTCAAAAGTATAGGCACAAGATGTAAACAATATGTGTGTTAACATGATTTTAGTATGATACAAATACTTACGTACTAACCGCATCTGTGTAAAGTTACAGCCAATTTTACAACTGCCTTGCTATGAAGTACTATTACACCGTAAACCCTGAAATGACCATAAAAACACTGATGTAAACAACTTTACAGCTCATATAATACACAAGTTTTATCAGAAGATTTAAAGGTACTGTAAGTAATTTTAGCCTTCCACAAGACTGAGCTGTTGATTTAGCCATGCCTCTTTCCAAATCACTGCACCGATACCGTTGAGACCAACACGAAGCATGTTCCCACGTTGTCAAACACAACAGTAGCGAAATAGCACCCTCAACTGGCAAATTATAAATCATAATATGACATTAAGCCTCAATAATCTGCTGCAACTACAACAATATTAGAACATGCAATATAATTGACAGGCAGAAAGCGCCTCGGACGCCGTTTGATTGGCTACAGAACGAATGTCTGTGGACACTTTTTATTAGATTTTTACAGAGATTATAATTGTCACAGTGATCGGTGTGATATCTCAGGGCTTTCAGGGAGTAGGATTATGTTTTGCATAACTTCCCGTGAAAAACAATCACTTACAGCACCTTTAATGTAAGTGCTTTTATAATTATGGAATGGTGGTGGCATAGTGGGCTTAAGCACAGAACTGGTAAGCAGAAGGTTGCCGGTTCGATCCCCACAGCCATTGTATGCTTGAGCAAGGCACTTAACTCCTGGTTCCTCAGGGGGGATTGTCCCTATATTAAGTGCACCGTAAGTGAGCATCTGCCAAATGCATAAATGCAAATGCTAGTGTCTCACTGTAATCCTTTTTTGCATATGTTGTCGATTGAGCTAAACTTTTGAACCATTGAACCTTTAGTATTACTTTATTACATGTTCTTGTTCCTATTGTGAATGATTCATTGGTGCATGTTATTCCAAAGGCATGTTTTTGTCTTTGTGATCTTTTATCAAAATGTAGTTAATTACTCTACCTTTGAAATGATTTTCCTTTTCACCAAAACTAAAGTTAAATGAGTTGTGAATGCCATTTCATGTTGACTAAGTGGAGAAAATACTAAGAATACATGCATTAATCTTGTTGTTTATCAATGCTAAATAACAATGTGCCTCCTGGATTTTATAATTCAGGATCTGCATCGATCCGAATGATGAGATGAAGGCGGGTCTGCTCGCCCAGGCGGAGTCTGCGGAGGGTGTGCTGACTGCAGGCAGATGGCAGCACTTGGCTCTCACATACACACAGCAGCCTGAGGGCAAGAAGAACATTCACGGTCAGCTGACCCTCTGGGTGTGCGGCATTAGGTTGGTCCACAATGACTATTTCAAACGTTTAGTTGACGATTTAAATTGATTTGTATGTATTACTTTACAAAGTTTATCTGTGCATTTGTATTTTTGATAAATGCATCATGGGTTATCCAGGTTCAGTACAAGGTAACTACAAGTTACAACTCAACCCTCATTTCTTGGAGACGTTGCGGTCACAGTAAGAGACTAACAATGAAAGTGAATGGGGCCAGTAAGGCTGGGCGATTTACAAGAAATATTTTCACGACATTCCGATTACATCATCAACCCATTGCTGAGATATCAGTGAATATTTTTTATTTAAAATAAGTAAATGAATTTATTAAAACATTAAATAATTAAACCAAAGGTATTGCTAAATTCAAAATGCTCTTCAAACAAAAACTAAAAAGCAATTCAAATAATGAAATAGTCCAAAATAAACATTTACCAACTCTTTCTTCACCGGCCCCATTCGCTGTCACGCAAATATCCGTCTACAAAACAGGTGGGAAAATTACTAATAGAAATTAAGATTTAAAGACCATTATAAATGTAAATTCACAATAATGATGATAATAATAATAATAATAATAATGGAAATTAAAATAAAGCATTGCCTCTAGAAAGTTAAACACAACCCACATAATTTGTACTTTCATAAAATAGCTACAACTGTTTGTTTACTTCACTTAGCCTACGCTAAAACGAATATAAAACACAAGTTTTCCTATCCACCTTATTTTGCAATGCGGAAGTAAGCAGCGGCTGCATTTCCGGCGAATTTGTAAAAGTTCTGCGGTTATTGACCGCAATGTAAATAGAAGGATAATAATACCACAATTTGGTGATATAAGTTTATAAACTATCACACAACCACAGGATGTACAGCAGAATGATGGCCTAATGTTGAATCATTTTCTAACGTCAGCCTTTATAGGAAGAGTAAGTAAATTATTCACTTGCTGCTGTGTGTTGTATTGAAGAGACGGTAATAAAATAGTCTTCTTACCGAGATTGTGATGATGCAGTGTGTCTTGTCTCAATGTAAACCTCCGTTCATATGTACCTGCATAACCACCGATGATGCCTTTATTTATTTATTTATTTCCAAAGGCGATGTTTCATAAGCCATACATTGCCAAGAAAGCGAGAATGCTCTCTGACAAGAACGGAGAGTAAAATGCATTTATTCATTTGCCAAGATGAAACAAGATACAGTTTTGGTGCAAAGAAAGTTAAAGCAGCATTTGCTCAGTGGCTTTCTTCTCTCTGCTGGTTGTGTAAAGTTTGTGAAGGCGTGTCAGACACGCTGTTTGGACTGTCCTGTCAGCGCCTGATCTCTCATTCATTCTGACTGTGCAACAGTGTGGTAAAACGACCATGTGATATGTGACATATGGCAAAACTATATGCATTCAGAACCAATGAGCTTATGAAAATCATAAATAATGATGATAATATGATGACATATATTGGCAGCCTGTAATATAAAGCAGCATAATGTAGTATTTGTGTATAGCTAAAATAGCTGGAAGTAAAAGCATTTCTTGTCATGCATCAATATGAGACATCTTACTGGTTGCTAATTTCACACACTGGGCTACTGCTTAATATATTTGGGGACTTGTCATTTCCTGTTATTGTTGATCATCATCGTCTGTTAGTAAGTGTCACAATCGGCATCTGTCAGATATTGTCAATATCCATTTACATAGTTCTCTTGCCCAGCTACATAAACGCTAAAATTCACACTGTTTCAAAAGTATAGCTGTATGTGACTTGAGCATGTTTTCGTGAGAAATTACCCACATTGTCTATATGGAAATGCTTCATAACATCAGTTAAGTTGCAGGAATATAGTATTTTAATCAATTCTACCTTGTGCCACATACAGGAAGTGCGACGTCTCGTTAGACTTCGCTCTGCCGAGGAAGTCCAGTCTGTCATCTGACTCTAATAAAACGTACTGTATGCTGGGACACCATCAGCCCCCCTCAGAGGAGCTGCACACTCCCAGTGCACGCTGGAACATGGGCACCCTGCTGCTCTTTAATGGTATGAAGACACGTTTAATAAGATCTTCCCTTTTGACTTGGGTCAGTAAGCAACCACCAGAAAACACCTTAGCAACAGCATTGTAATGCCCTGGCAACCACATAAATCTGAGTTTTGCATGTGCAAGCATCACTCTCATTTCCTATAAAAAAAGGTAAAAGTCTAGTTCAATGTTGCGTTTGAACACATTATTTGTTTACACTTTTATTGTTCTGTTGTTATTGGTAACGTGGAATTCTCTGTTGCTGGAAGTTGCTGTTCGTGAGTGCCGAATTCTCTAAATTCCCGCTGGACAACGTGCTCTTCTTAACAGAATGGCTGTTCTTTTGGCATTAATCAGTCATGAATGTCCGCAGTCCAGCCGTTCCCAGCCTGTGAAATGCTCTAATGTGGTTAGGAAGTCTAGTTGCTAGTTTCCACAATGTTTATCACTCAAAATATCTTTCCATGTGTTCAATTTAATCATTTTCATTTATAGGCACTATGACAATACAACCCCAATTCTTCTAATAACACTTATTAGTGGTTTGAGTATTTCTGGGATTTTCACACAAACCGGTCTCTATAATTTACACTGAATGGTGCCAAAAACTAAAAACAGCCAGTGAACGTCAGTTCTGTCTTGTTGATGAGAGGGGTCAACAGAGATTGGTCAGACTGGCTTGAACTGACAAAGTCTACGGTAACTCAGATAACTGCTCTGTACAATTGTGGTGAGAAAAATATAATCTCTGAATGCTATATTGAGATGCAGGTTGGTGCTGTTTTGGCAGCACAAGGGGCACCTTCACAATATTAGGCAGGTGGTTTTAATGTTGTGGCTGTTCTGTGTACATTTCCCAAGATATTGCAATAAGATATTTTTGTCAACTTCTTTTTTTTTAGTAATTCCGACAGGTTTTGTACTCCTTATTTATTTATTTTTTTACATATTTTAAAAATATATATTTTTTATTGATTGAAGGATTCATTGAACTGAGGTCATATTAAAAATAATAATAATTAAATAATAAATGAATAACCACTTGCTTGAGCTTATAATCTGGAATGTACGATGCATATAGCCTAAATAATTTTTTATTTGCTGACAAATAAGAACTATTTTGTTCTCATAATTTGCAAATTTGTTTTCTCAACAATTATATTCAGATTTAGTAAAAGCATAAGATAGAAAGATGAGAGATGTGTTATATACCGTTGGAAAGATCTTAATTAGTCGAATGCAAAGAGCAAATTTGTTTCACTCAGAGGCCAAACTTCAGTGAGACACATAAATAAATAAACAAACAGGAGTGTCTTTTGTCAAGTTTTTTCTTAATACTTCCTGAAACATACATATAATATTGTAAAGGGATTAATGGAAAGGAGGAGGTGAGAACCGGCTTGACAATATAAATAATAGATTAATAATAAACTGAACCAAAAAAACAAACACACACACACGGGTGTCGGGCAGCTGCCCATAAATCTCTCTCTCTGTCGCACTGCTGTCTCCGGTTGGCCCTTATCCCTCTCGGAGGCTTGATTAGCCTGATTAGGGGCCGGGTGCATAGCATCATGCCCCGCCCTCCGCCCTGCCACAAGACAATGACACATCGTTAACTTAGAGCAGACTATCTCGATTCAAATGAGCCCAAACACAGCATAATATGAAAAATAGTTCTTGAATATTCCTCAAAGATTGTACATGGAAAGACGATGCACAACATACGTCTTTCATGTGTGTGTGTGTGTGTGTGTGTGTGTGTGTGTGTGTGTGTCCGTGTCCATGTCCGAGGATCCACATATGTGCTCCTCTTAAGGATTGGGATGCTCCTGGACACGTACTGTTTGTGTATTTTGTAGTCTAATCAATTAATTTCCAATGGACAGTCATTTTTGACTGGGAACACAACAAGTGTAATTAAGTCAAATAAAACCAAATAAATGTCAAGAAAATAGTCCAGATTGTTTTGTGTTTTCAGATACCATATGTGAACATAGTCAAGGAATTTTATTCCAGTTGGATTAAGAAAAATTTACATTGAGTATTTACATTGAAAAACTGCTCCGGTTGTTATAGGCTCCAGAATTGACACTGAAGAGGCATTTTACCTGTATGCCAGCGGCCCTGACCTCACCTCCATTATGCCCTGCAAATATGGGAAGCCCCATGGGACACTGTCCAAGTATGTGACACAGGAGGGACTTCAGTGTGAGCAGATACGTGAACTCCTCATGAGAAACACTGAAGTGGACATCTCACCTCTAATTGTAAGTCTTTCTATTTATTTTAGCTTTAAAAACCTATTGACTTGTGTGAACAATTGCAAATGAATTTGACAATTGCATGCATCACTGCCATTGAAAAGCAGGCAGAACGATTTGTCAGTTTGTGCATAATTTCTTGCTTGCCTAAGATCTCATTAGTCTTATACACTAACGTGTTAAAAAGCACAAGTGCTTGTATTTGACATAGTTATGTGCTGTTTGTACTGTATGCTAATGCATTAGATACACTGTAATTAGTCACTTAACTGCAAACCTTCACCCCTCACAATGACACGACTGTTTTTACTGTATTTTCTCTGACAATAACTCATCAAGTGTGCTTTATTTTTAAATGAAATTTGTATGCTCAGAGTTTGTTTAAAATGCCCAATCCTACACGTTTATTGTATTTAATATATTTAATAAGTCTACTTATAATGTTAGTCATGGTTTTTTGCACCAAATGTAGTTTTGACCATTTTCCACTCTGACCTTTAGAATTTAAGTCAACGTATTTTCACAATGCTAAATAGCTTTTTGACTTTTGGTTAACATTATCCAAAATTGACGTCAACAAAAATTCAAAATGTTTCAGAGGAAGAAAAATGCAATAGATTTTCTTTAAAGATTACAAAGAATCTTTTTTATTTTATTTATCCATTTATTGAATGACATGCACTGATGAATCGGACACAATAAATAAATGCATTTTTTTTATTTTTTTATTTGTTATTAATCGCACTGAATTAACGCATTCAATCGTCAGCCCTTATATATATATATATATATATTATTAATTACTGGAAATTAATTTGTCAAAAAGTGTGCAATTTGTTTCAATAAATGTTCTGAATGGTCTAGGAAAGAAGTTTGTCATTGCGATCATTAGATTTCTGTATAGTACTTAAAATCCTTTTTTCAAACAAGCCATCTTAAATATTTTTGAAATATACACTACTAGAGTTGTCTTCTGTTTAACTTTGCCTTTATCCCATTGTGTGCATGTGTGTTTGACAGGAGAGTTTAGCAGTTGTTTATACTCCCAGAACCCCATCTCTCTACACAATATATGAGCCGGTGATCCGTCTGAAGGGTCAGGCCAAGACAGCGGTTGTCTCCCAGAGACCCTTCAGTGCTAAAGAGATCCAGAGCTCAGTACTGGAGCCTCAGTTTCTCAGAACCATGATGGCCTGCCAGGCTTTCGGCCTACACAGCGTGCTGCACAAGATCGGAGGCACTGGCGCGTTTGTCTTCCTGTTTGCTCGGGTATGTTTGTCACCAGTATAGACCGGGAATGAAATCTCAAGTCACACCGTTTCAGACAGTGGCTTATTGCTTTATCACACTTCTCTTAAACATAGAAATGGGACGTTTCCCAAACAAGTCAAGATAAGGAAGAGTGCTATTTTGTCTTCCATTGAGTGCAACAGCTCCCGCCCACTTTTTCAGTGATCGTGGTTTAGGTTTATCTGAATTGTATTAAACTGAATGTATTAAAAATACATCATAGGACATTTGTAATGTATTTCTGAAAAATGTATAAGACATGGAAAAAATGTATTGTCACGTCATTGATCCACAAACTGTTGTTATCCATGTTTCTTTGCAAGTTCTGGAGTTACTCCTGTATTTGGAGAATTCACTGCCACATTTAAATGCAGTTTTCACTCCCAAAACTTTATAGGGTGTAAATAGCGACTTATAAAGTCTTAAGTTTGATTTTGATTCGCTCTCTTTTTTCTCATTCTCTCTTGTAGGCGGTGGAGGTGAGCGATTGCGAGCAGACTCAAGCTCTGGCCCTGCAGGTGTTGCTTTCTCTGGTTAAACACAACCAGCATCGCACACAAGAGATGGAGTGTTACCACGGTTACTCCATGATTCACCAGGTGCTCATCAAACCCAAGTGCAGTGTGGGATATCACATTCTGAAGGTGAGTTTTAGCATATCAAATATCATAAGCAAAAAAAACTAAGAATGTAAATTTTTATGACAAATGTATGACTTGTATTTCAATCTTTATACTGACACCAGCACCACATTACAGTATGTTTGCGCTGTAGTACTGAACAGCACAGCTTGCTGGTTATCACCGTAAATATAGTCTGACAGTGACAGCAGAGGCTCTTCAGTTCCTCTCTCAGTATATTCTTGCTTTTTATTAAAAATACATCTGATTAATCCCCATAAACTCTGTCCACTGGACTCACTCATTCTGGTTCCAATAAACAATTGCACTTAATGATTCAATAAATGGCCCTAATTACAGTATGTGCTAACCAAAAATAATGCTATTTTATACCAATATTATACAGCAAACTCTACATTTCCAATACATATGCTATAACTACATGTTGTCATACGAGTAGAACAATTACAGCAATTGAATTCTCACAGGCCTTAAATATGAAGTGTGTAATTGCAGCTCCACTAGCATCACCAAATAACATTGCATCTTATACCAGTAATTGTTTCCCCAACACCTTCCTGTCTTTCACTAGTCAGACTAACAGCTTTGAATTTTACAGCCATATTTTTATGTTAACTTTGGGGGAAAAGCTTGGGGAATAATCAGAGGATGAAGAAACTAATAGATGGGTTTATTCTTAAACTGTCTTCTTTACTTCAACATCTACAGGATGCAAAGATACTTTCACACCCAAGTTTCACTTCACATACCTCAAATAAAACATGACATCCGTAGAGGAATTGTATACATTTTAAACCCTCCATTTTTCAAACATAATGAAACCCAACAATCAATTTGTATTGATGTGAGTTCTTTGCATCACAACTCACTTTCACAAAATTCAGTTTGACTCACAGTGGAGCAATAACAAGACTATCTGAAACATTATTAAAACTTTATAGAAGTATCAAAGGCCTCAGACTGACAGAAGTGGGGCATGCTGAGTGATAATGTGTATATTTAGTTGATACTTCAGGGATTTCTCCTGCTTTAGAGGGTAATTGAACTTGGATTTAGTTTTTTTCATGTCCTTTAACAAAGATTAACAGCATGAATGGTGCAGAAATTACAGATTTATTATAATATATTGTGTGTTTGTGTGTGATAGACATTGTTGGATGGCTGTTGCAGTGGCTCTATCCTGACGCTCGGAGAGGATGGTCAGTTTCATCTGGATACTGAATCTACTGCAGTAGTACAAGACCTCAGACTGCTGTCTGAAATACTGCTGGACTGGAAGATATGGGCCAAAGCTCAGGTACACGCACTAACAGAAGGGGTTGATCTTTTTGTCACATAAAGCTCTGCAGATTTCCACAGAAATCATGCTGCTTTAACATCAGGTCAGAATAATTTTGTTTCTTCAATTTCTGGCAATTTCATGTCCCAGAGGTTGATTTTTTTTTTTTTGTCATATCAAGGTCACATTAGATATTTTTACCAGGCTGACAGCATTTATTTTTGGTACTTTTCAAATGCCTGTTATGTATAGATTAACTGTTTTAGCCTTGTCCAAGACTTTCAATATTAAACTATAAAAATACTATTTATTACATGTTTAAAACAACGATAAGCTAAACAAAGAGTGAAGTAAACATAAACCATTTACAGCACATTCAGAAAGTATTCAGACCCCTTCATTTATTTTTAAATTTTGTTATGTTGCAGCCTTATGCTAAAATGCTTTAAATTATAATTTTTTTCCACATCAATCTACACTCCATACCCCATAACGACAAAGCAAAAACCAGATTTTTGATAACTTTGAAAATGTATAAAAAAATTACATTGAAATATCACATTAACGTAAGTATTCAGACCCTTTGCTATAACACTTGAAATTCAGTTCAGGTGCATCCCATTTCTCTGGATCATCTTTATGATGTTTCTACACTTTCATTGGACCCTACCTGTGGCAAATTCAATTGATTGGACATGATTTGGAGAGGCAAACACCTGTCTATATAAGGTCTCACAGCTGAAAATGCATATCAGAGCAAAAACCAAGCCATGAGGTCAAATGAACTGCCTGCAGAGCTCAGAGACAGGATTGTGTGGAGGCACAGATCTGGGGAAGGATAAAAAAAAAGAAAAAAGAATTGGCTGTATTGAAGGTTCCCAAGAGGACATTGGCCCCCATAATTCTTAAATAGAAGAAGTTTGGAACAACCAGGACTCTTCCTAGAACTGTCCGCCTGGCCAAACTGTGTAATCAGGGATGAAGGTCCTTTGTAAGAGAGGTGACCAAGAACCTGATGGTCACTCTGGTTGAGCTCCAGAGATCATGTGAGGAGATGGGAGAAACTTGCAGAAGGATGACCATCACTGCAACACTCCACCGATCTGGGCTTTATGGCAATGTAGCCAGACGGAAGCCTCTCCTCAGTGTAAGGCACATAAAAATGCACCTAATGGACTCTCAGATTGTGAGAAACAAGATCTTTGGTCTGATAAAACGAAGATTGAACTGTTTGGCAATTCCAAGCATCATGTCTGAAGGAAACCAGGCACTGCTCGTCACCTGTGCAATACCATTACAATAGTGAAGCATGATGGTGGTAGCATCATGCTGTGGGGGTTTTTTTCAGCAGCAGGGACTGGGGGACTGGTCAGGGTTGCAGGAAAGCTGAATCCAGCAAAATACAGAAATATCCTGAAAACCTGCTCCAGAGCACACAGGACATCAGACTGGGCTGAAGGTTCACCTTCCAACAGGACAATGACCCTAAGCACAAGCCAAGACAATGCAAGTGTGGCTTAGGGACAGTTCTGTGAATGTCCAGCTAGAGCCTGGACTTGAACCCAATCGAACATCTCTGGAGAGACCTGAAAATGTCTGTCCACTGACGGTCCCCATCCAAGCTGACAGAGCTTGAGAGGATCTGCAGAGAAGAATGGCAGAAAATCCACCAAATTTCCACCACACCAAACAGTTTTGCCCCAAATAAATTTTTTCAAACGTTAGTGTACTTGTTAGCCTAGTGGACAAAAGTGTTAGTGCATGCTTGAGATGAAATATGAGATACAAACAAAGAAAAATCAATGGAAATATCGCTTTTTATTGGCAGTCATTTACAAACAAGTGGTAATTTTCCCATCAGCATCATTTCATAAACACAAAACAGATTTTGAGATGTGCTGGAAATGACGCTGTCATGACAAATCTCCTGTGAAACATGTACATACACTGTTGGACATTGTTAGGAGACAAATTGAACTAGTAAGAGTTGAAAAAAATTTTATTGAGACTTTACTGTCTAGAAGTCCACAGTGCCAAAAGTGACGTAAGTTTCCGGCTAGTAAAAAAGACTGAATAGAATATTCGAGTTTTCATATTATTTTATTATTATTATTTGATTTGTATCAAGAATAGTAGTAGTAATTCTTTATTGTTTCTTCAAAGGGCATTTTCTGTTGCAGCATCTGATGACAAACACATACAATACAAAAAAACAATATGAAAACTAAAAAACGAACAAGACAGACAAACTACAACTTGAAAATAAAAATATAGTAATATAGCACCATATAACGACCATTATATAAATCACTTTCTAACTTATGCGGGTGGCTGTGGCTCAGGTGGAATAGCGGGTCGGCCACTAATCGCAGGGTTGGTGGTTTGATTCCCAGCCCACATGACGACGTGTCCTTGTGCAAGACACTGAACCCCAAGTTGCTCCCAATATAAGGCTATCACCTTGAATGGCAGCTCTGCCGTCATTGGTGTGTGTGTGTGAATGGGTGAATGAGACGCAGTGTAAAGCGCTTTGAAAAGGTTAAAAAAGGCGCTCTATATGTGCAATCCATTTACCATTTATCCCCTACCTCAGATAAACATTAACAACTGACCCAGCATTTAGTAGAAAAGATCTTAAAGCTCTCGCAGTCCTAATCTTAGGAGCGCTGTATTGCCGACGTGAAGGATTTCAATTAAATTATTTCAATGAATTGAAATTAGCACAGAAAATATTAAATGTGTGCTGTTTCCATGTGAGAACGTCCACCATTCAAATACATCCAAACCTTACTGAGCATCTGTGTCTAACATTTATGATATATTGCATGTGTATTATAGTGTGGTGTGTGGGAGACACTACTCATGGCTCTAGAGATCCTCATCCGGGCGAATCATCCACAGCAGATGTTCAACATTCGTCAGCTTCTGAAGGCTCAGGTTGTCCATCGCTTTCTGCTCGCCTGCCAGGTGCTTCAGGTAAGAGCAGAGGTCATGACCTAAATCACCCCTCATGCACCTGTATACCTGTAAGAGATCTGAAAAGTGAATGATTGTCCAGCGAAATGTGGATTTTAAAATAAAATAAATTCAAGCATGTGAATATTACAATGACGTCATCGCATACAGCATCATCAGAGGTTCTTCATTCTTTTCGTAGGAGCATCGGGACGAGTACCTAACCTCCATCCCTCAAGAGGTCTGCCTGTCCTTTGTCAAAATCATCCAGGAGATTTTGGGTTCTCCTCCAGATCTGGACCTGCTGAGGCTGGTCTATAACTTCCTGTTGGCCGTGCACCCACCCACGAACACTTATGTGTGTCACACGCCCACCAGCTTCTACTTCTCTCTACACATTGGTGAGCATGGTTCCTGGAAAACTGTTGTTGTGATTTAAGAATGAGCGTCGCCACATTAATAAAATAGTTCCTCTTGTCGTTCCAAACCCATATGACTGTCTGTCTTCTGTGGAGCACAAAAAGAGATCTAGTCCACGTCTACACTTTTGGTTGTTTTTGGTCGGTGTGTTTTCTAATGTCATCATTTTCCAAAGTAGGCAGTAATGGTGAGGATTTTCAAAACACTCCATTTTCGGTGAGGAAAGCCCTGGTGTCATGTGAATGAGAGGCATAAAATGTGGCAAAATCGATGTGTTTTATTTAGCCGAAAACACATGAATGTGGAAGTAGCCTTAGACAGAATGTCAGAGTTTCAATAAATCTTCTGACGCCAACAAAAGCTTTGTGTCAGAATCGGACCAAAATATAACACACTATAGCTGGTTTGAATTAGAGCTGCTAGAAAGTTTATGACAAAAATCATAATTGTAGATTATTTTCCTAGATACTCTAATTGATTTATATAAAAATTCTCATTTTGGGTGGATCAAGTGCATGCTATATTGTTTATGTATGCTCATCTCTAAAGTCTACGCATAATCTTTCGCATTACTCCGTTTCATCACTGTTGTCATGTGTAAACAGGGCTTAATCTTTTTAGTTTTTGAGGTGGAGAGTGGGATGGGGTGTTGAAGAAATTTTACACGTATTTCTTTCCACAGATTGAACTGCTTGAGGCAGGCAGCACCGCTCTAGGTGAAAACAAGTTCTGATGTGTTACAGACTGGTCCACTTTTTTGCCATAACACCATTCCAAAACCCGTTCACACTGCAAGCCTTGGTGCTCAATTCGGATTTATTGCTCAGATCAGATTTTTTTTGTTTGTCTGTTCACATAATTTTTTGAATGTGATCAATATCAGATTCCAGTGTGAACTGGTCACGGCCCTGAACTGACCCGCATGCGCAAAAGAACAATAGCAAAGCATACAGCACGCTGTTATACGGAAGTAAACATGTAGGTCACTGAAGCGTTTATATGTTCATTAATAAGGTGATGTGAAGCCAGCGAATTCATAAGCAGGCGATAAGGATGATGAGGATGAGGAGAAAGAAAGCAACATTTTTAATTATGGCTTTTTGTGGAGCAATGGCTGCTTCTTCTGAACAGAGGGTGGTGTGTGGATGCGGAGTCGGAGCAATTCTTTGAATGGCAAATGTTTGGAATGACTCCCGCCAGTGCACTGAGCGCAGAATTGAGACTTTAGAGTGACATAAAAGTCGCATGAATTCCAATATGATTGTTCAGACTGAGGTCGCATTGCAAAAAATCAGACCTGTATCGGATTTATCGAAAAGATCAGATTCTATGTGGTTTGTGGTGTTCGCACTTTTATGATAAACAGATCTGGGTCACATATGAGCAAAGAAAATCAGATTTGGGCCACTTTTGCCTGCAGTCTGAACGTAGCCTTAGTTGCATGGGTGTTTCAGCAAACATGATTCTATACCTCGGGTCTTAAGCAACCTGGCACGTACATCTATCACAAATGGATCTTCAAAATGCCCAGATAGTGCCAAGTTTTAAAAAATATAATGGAAAATAATGGACAATTGGAAAATACTAGTATAGAATATATTTTTTTGATGTTTTGATGTCATATCTCAAAGAGATGATCACATCACAGAACACATCACAGAACAGGATTCATTACTTCCACTCTGTAATTTCATGAGATGCAACTGGCTATTTAGAGTCAGGAGTTGGCTAACCTGGCTTCCTATTAATGAAACGAGATTGTAGGTGTGGGTTAGAGCTACTCTGACTATACAAAGAACTGAAATATTTTGGGTTTGATATTCACAAGAAGCATCTGCTGATGTGGACCATGCCTTGCAAAAAAATCTCAGAAGACCTACAACCAAAAATAGTTGCTTTGCTTGAAGCTGGAAAAGGCTACAAAGTTATCTCAAAGAGCTTAGATATTCATCTGTCCACAGTTAGACAAATTGTGTTTAATCTGGATGATTAGTACTGTGGGTACTCTCCTTAAGGTGCGTACACACTGCCAGCTACATCGCGCGCGACAGCGACTCAATACCATTAATTTTCAATGCGAGCACAGCGACTTCCGGCGACACGAGCTGTGGCGACCGTTGGCGCTAGATGTGGGCGTGTCCGGCGACGCGACAAAGTTGAGAAGTTCAACTTTGGAGCGACTAACGGAAGCGACAGCCAATAGGAGAGACGACAGGAGAGCTCACGTGATCCTTCTCTCTCAGCTCCTGCAGTAAAGATGTACGAAAGGCTAATTCTTGCTGTTAGAAATTTCCCAGTGCTCTATGATATGTCTCTTCCCATGTACAAGGACATTTTTAAGAAAAATACTGCGTGGAAAGGTGTATCTGAGATCGCGGGGATTTTGTGGACCCAGACAGACCGGCATTTGCGTTTTCGCCGGAGATAAACAGCCGCTATGGCAAACAGCACGCCTTGTTTCTCATTCATCTTTGATATAAAGCATTTTATGTACTGATTCCATTTCTATTTAGTCTTTTCCCTCCAAAATGTTTGTTTTTAGTGGCAAGAAAAGTGATTCGCTGTCAACAGCAATGGAATGGCATCCGTGAATGTCATTTATAAACGTTACAAGGCAACCAGTAGTGAGAACACCCACTAGCGACTTCACCGCCAGCCACTGGCGACTTGCAGCGACAAAGTCGCTGGCAGTGTGTACGCACCTTTAGATGTGGCCGTCCAGCCAAGATGACTCAAAGGGTATGCCGCAGAATGCTCAATGAAGTTAAAAATAACCCTAGAGTGACAGCAAAAGACTTGAAGGGAATCATTGAGTCTACTATTTGTAAAACATTAAACGAGTATGGTGTTCATGGCAGGACACCACGAAGAAAGTCCAACATAAACATAGCTGTGCACCTGAAGTCTGCCAAAGACCACCTTGACACTCCACAACGCTACTGGGAAAAAGGGAAATTGACTCCAAACATTGAAATAAATGAATGGCTACAGAATGGCTTTTAAAAAAGAAAATCCATCTTTTGGAGTGGCCCAGTCAGAACCAGATCTTAACCCAATAGAGATGCTGTGAAATGACCACAAGAGAGCCGTTCACACCAGACATCCTAAGAATATGAGCTGAAGCAGTTCTGTAAGGAAGAATGATCCAAAATTCCTTCTGAAACAGAAACGCTTGTTTGAGGTTATTGCTGCCAAAGAAGGATCGGCCAGTTATTAAATCCATGGGTTCACTTACTTTTTCCACATCACTGTGAGTGTTTAATGTGATGTGTTCAAAAAGACATGAATGATTATAATTATTTGTTTGTTAGCTTAAGCACATTGTGTTCGTCTATACTTGTGACTTTGATTAAGGTAAGATCACATTTTATTACCAATTAATGCTGAAAACCAGCTAATTTCAAAGGAGGTCACATACTTTTTCTTGCCTCTATATGTATTTCCTCGGGCACTTTTTGAGTCTAAATAGACGCACAATTTACATAATTTCAGTAGTGCACCTAATTGACAATAGTCATATACTGTTCACGTGTTGTACTTGCTATAGTTTACTTCCATGTTGCTTCTTTAATGTCAAATGTAAATCAAGTCAATTACTGAAACATCTGTGACACCTTGAGAATCAGATAGTATATGTGTGTGTGTGTGTGTGTGTGTATATATATATATATAATTATTATTTTATTTTTTAATTTGTGCAATTTTGCCTTTTTTTTAATTTTTTTTTTTTTTAATTCTAAAGAGATTTGTGCATAACTCATGACTCAAAATAGATGATGTACAGGGGTCACTGAGGTCATGGGTCACTAAACCGACAAGGTATGCGTGTAAAAAAAAAAAAACCTAAAGCAGTCCTACCCACTGATATCCTTCAAACATAGCACACAATTTGCACAGACTACATTTATGAGACTTCTACAGCACTAAATTTCTCCTTTTGTGTTCCTTGGAAGAAAAGAAATCATACAGTTTCGGTCATGAGAGTGATTATTTTACTGAATGGTTTATGCATCGTTTTTACCATGTTTGTTGTACCATGGTAGATGGTAAGCTGTACCAGGAGAAAGTTCAGTCCATGATGTACCTGCGACAGTCTAGCAGTGGAGGAAAATCCGCCTGCAGCTCTGTGGTGTCTCTCTCTCCCACCGTCTTCGCTGAAATGCCCACTGAAGGTGAAACACATCACTGCCAGCCACATTCACTCTAGCCCGGGGTCAGCACCACCGCCAGTCTCTTTAAAGCAGCAGACATATGATCATTTACCACCCGAACACTCGCTGATGTTAATGTCGTTTTCAGCTAAATATATTCATGCTCACTTTAAAACCGTTTCCATTATTCGCTGAAAATGACCTTGTCTGGCTTTATAGCTTTGAAACACATGAACTTTAGAGTGTACAAATCAATTACAGCACAGATCTGTCTCTGTAAAACCGCTTTGGAAAGAAGGCCAAACCAGAGTGCGTTGAAGAGGCGATAATGTACAAATTTTGTAAGTGTTATTTTTTTAAGTGTTAGTCTCGCAGAGCCAGGTGCATAGTGAAGAAATAGATGTAGGTTATTTATGAACTATTAATAAACCATTTTAACTAGGTTTAATCAGCCTGTATGATTTCTTTCTGACATATAACACATCCTCACATGTTTAACATCCAAAACTTTACAAATGTGACATACAGTATAAAATTTAAAACAATCAGAGATCTAATATGCATCTTTACTTCAAAATAAAGGCAAAGATATATATAAAAAAGTTTACTAATTGATGTGTCTCGGTCCTACAGTACGCCACTGTTCCTCCCCTGAGCGTGGAGATGAGGAGCTGTCACTGCGGCCTCCAAGCATCGGCCCCTCTCCACACTCTTCTCCATCCCTGACACCCCGCCTCACTCGTGGGAGCTTACCCGTGCATACCGAACCGGGCGAGGCGACGACCCTGGGCAGCACAGAGACCCTGAAACGAGTCGGTGATGAACAACTCCTAAGCAGCTGCGAGTCTGCAAAGACCATCTGTGATTCTCAAAATGTGTGCGGTGAGGAGGAGGGGGGCATCATGGGAAATCGAACACCCTCCATCAGCATAGAAGAGGAGCAGGAGGGGACAGCGAGCAGCCCGTTGGAGTCCGAGGACCATTTCGGTTGGACCAGCGAAGAAGCGCCACGCCGACCGGACAGCCTAAAGGGAATCCAGTCCTTTCATAGGAGTCACAGTAATCTGGCCAGTCTGGGTTTGGCGTTTCCTGCACCGAATGGCTCACTGGCTATCGCTCGCTGGCCAACTGTGGCTGATCGCCCCGCCCCGCCAGATGACTGGGAGAGTTACACATACTCACCCGGTTATGAGAGACACAGCAAAGCTCATTCTGGCAATGACAGGTACACATCAAACGTTGAAAGATTTTATATTATAGAAACGCATACAGGTAGATGCTAGTTTTCACTGACTAATTTACTTCCTTTTAATTACTTATATGGGTGATTAAAACAAGGGCAGTGTTTCCCAAAATCAAAAGAAGTCATTATATTTTCCATAAAGATAATTTAGCCTATTTTTAAAAAGACCATTAAGAATTTTGCATTGTGATATTATTTTCATGACAATTAATTAAATTAAGTTATCTGTAATCAATACATTTTGCTTTTGCTTTTTTTTTGGTTTCTATCAGATTGTCATTTTTGAATACAGTATTTTTTACCAACTTAATGTAGAAAATGCTATATCAGTCTGTTGGAAAAATACTGTATTTAAATAATTTTTGTCTTGTTTTAATCAGCATAATTTAAAGGTAGTAAAACAAATAATACAAAGACGTCCTTTATATGTAAATACTATATCATTTAAATTATTGCAATAAAAAAAATATATCGTTTTTTTGCATCATAGCAATGCAGAGTTGTTTTAAATGTGCTTAATTGGCTTTGATATAACAATGCAAAAAAAATACCACAAAATAATAATAAAGAAAATGACCCAAACATTTCTTTGCGAGATTCATCCATAAATTTAAATGTGTAAAACACAACTTGTGAACAAATGAGATGTGCATAGAATTTTTTTTTTTCTTTATTAAAAATACGTTACTACATATAATGTTACATATTAACATAAGGGGCAATATTTACCCCCTGGAAATGATTTTCTAGGGCATTTTGTTTTTCCTAACCATATGAAACACATGGCATGTCATTTATTTACATTCGAATAAAATAATGAATTCAAATATATTTATTAATTATAATTATCGCTGTTAACTAAAAAAAATCTATCAATGTCAGATACACACATAATGCTGTAATAATGTGCAAGATATCACCATATCACAATAAATACACTGCTAGGATACATTTTAAATAATTATCCGGTTCTTGTGTTACATAAATTAACGACAAGTGCATTTTTGTTCCCAGAAATTCTAAATATCTGGGGCATTTCTGTCAATTTTGCTGATATATTTTCGCCTGAACTTACAACTAAAATGAACGTTTATTTGACATAATATTTATATAATCAAAATATTCAGACTTTGTTAATTTGGCGATGCAAGTACGTATTCTGTCACTAGTGATCAAATATCGGGCCACATCAAACAGACCAATCCTTTGCTCTCTTTTTTTGGGTGTGAGGAGTGATTTGGTAAACAAGCTAATCTGGCCATTATTACTCTGATTGACAGAAGTCATTTTTGTGTATTGTTCAGGTCCAGTGCAGAAGACTGTCTGGTTCTGATCTGCTGTGGTCTGTATGATCTGTTGAGAGGAGTTCTGCTGCTGCTGCCAGATCTTCTGCTGGAGGAGGTGATGGATAAACTGATCCAGCCTGAAGCTCTGCTCGTCCTGGTCAACCACTCGTCTCCTCTCATACAGCAGGGCGTCATGAAGGTCCGCTCTCATTTATCTTTCGCTCTCTCTCTCAGCAGAGCTCTTGGGGAGACCGAGGGGACTCTTTACACATTAGATTTCTTCAATCCCAGACTAGCAAAAGAGATGGCAATCACTCTGCACATGCTCAGTAGAGTTCTCTCTCTGTGCCTGAGAGAAGGAAGTGAGCTCGTTTCACAAATATGTCTAAAGCTTTGATATCTTTGAAGTTAAACTGATATCTGTTCCATCATAAAATAAGGTTATTATTTTAAAGTTAACATCAAATGCAGATGCTAACACTGTCACTTGTTGCTTTTAAACTACATTTTATCATGGCTTTGCTGTCAGGAGCATTTGTAAAACTAGATATGAAATAAATGTGTTATGATGGAATTGAGTGATTTGCTTCTTTAAAATATGTACTAAAATATTTACTTGAAGGCTGTTCTTGACTTTAGTTTTTTCCTGACAGCTAAAAGAGTTAGTATCATATAAAGACAAAACCATTCAGATTCAGTAATATAGATAGTAATAATAAATATTAAGAAATGACGTAATTGCTTTAAAATGTGCTCTAATGTACAGTGGGTGTATATATAGGGACGAGTCAAAATATTTTTTTTGTTAATCAACATTACGGCACAAATGCTGTTTGAGCTTAACTTGAACCCGGAATATTCTATTAATGGTTTTATTAATGTTTAGTTATAAGGGTGCATGTTTTTGCTCCAGTCTCCTCTACTGTTTATCTCTCATCGGAAGCTTTGCTTTGCTTACTTAAGCAGATCTGAAAATAGTTGGTTGGTTGATTTTTCGTTTTATTGGCTGCTCTGAGGTAAAAATAGTGGAATGGAACTTTGATAATAGTTTTAATTTATTTATTTTTCATCTTATCTCATTTATTCATGGACAAACACTTGTACAGCTCTTGGACACATACTTCAGCCGAGCTCAGAAGGAGCAGAAGGAGAAGTTTCTGAAGAATCACGGCTTTTCCCTGTTGGCCAATCAGCTGTACCTGCACCAGGGCTCTCAGGGGCTGCTCGAGTGCTTCTTGGAAATGCTGTTTGGAAGACCGGTGGGGCTGGAAGAAGAGTGAGTGTACTAACAATCTGATTTCCACACAACTGACACTTTTAAAGATTTTGCACTATACTAACAGTTTTCAAAATACGGGCATAAAGTAGGTTGAAGCCTGTTTCTCCTGAGCTTTGCAGACAATTTGGTGAAATGCATTGTAATATTTATTTAAATGATCTTTTGCAATCATTTAGTATCATTTTTATTCATATTTAAATAGTCATATTTATTCAGCAAATTTATGATATTCGATATATATCTCGATAATTATTTATTTGCTCTGAAGTAGCATAAAAGTGTTTGTTGTTTTTTTTAAACAGAGAAACTGATGGTCAAAAGAATCATTATTGAAAAAGATGAGATTGGTAAAAGTAAAAAGTTTTTAGACATGTTGCGGTGATTGTTGAGGGTCAAAATGTGCTCAAGTGTTTTGAAAATAATGTCAGAATGCCAAAAAATATCTTAATGGTCCTCAGACTTCATTTTCATTATGCATAATATCATTTAATATTTTTTGTGTTTTGATTTGAGGTTAAATATGACCACTACAATTTCTCATGAGAATCACCTGCTCAAGTTAATGACAACTAATATTTTATTGTGCTCTCTTCTCTCCAGTCTGGATCTAGAGGATATGGAGAACATCTCTCCATTCAGGAAACGTTGTATCATCCCTGTGTTGGGTCTGCTGGAAAACTCTCTGTATGAGAACTCACTTGTGCATAATGCGCTCTGTGTGCTGCTGCAGCTCCTCAATGCCTGTCCAAAGCTGGCTGATATCCTGCTGGATCACGGCTTACTCTATGTGCTCTTCAACACGCTCTCCACACTCAACGGCCTAGAGAACGGGTAAATATTATGCCCTACTTTTGCTTTAATACGTGAGTCTATAAATTCACAATTTTTATTAAATTAATTTAATGTCAGTTTTGGGGAAGCTACTTTGAAACTGTTACTTGCCAAGATAGAAATAAAGTCTTATTAATTTAAAGTAGTTAAACTACAGTCAAGCTATTCTTTTTCAAAATTTATTTATTTGTTTTTCTAATTAAAAAGAAGAAGAAAAAAGAGTCTGGTATCTCAGCGATTATTGACGCTGACTATCACACCTGGAGTTGCGAGTTCAAATCCAGGGCGTGCTGAGTGACTCCAGCCAGGTCTCCTAAGCAACCAAATTGGCCCGGTTTCTAGGGAGGGTAGAGTCACATGGGGTAACCTCCTCGTGGTTGCTATAATGTGGATCTCGCTCTTGGTGTGGTGCGTGGTGAGTTGTGCGTGAATGGTGCACATAGCGTGAAGCCTCCACATGCTGTGAGTCTCCATGGTAATGCGCTCAACAATGTGCAGATTGACGGTCTCAGATGCAGAGGCAACTGAGATTCGTCCTCCGCCACCCGGATCGAGTCACTATGCCACCATGAGGACCTAGAGTGCAATGGGAATTGGGCATTTCATATTGGGAAGAAAAAAGGGAACAAATACAGAAAAAAAAATATATATATATATATATATATATATATTGCATATATCCAATCTACAGTAATATCCTCTTTTGCCAAGTGGATTTAAAATGATAATTGCAAGTAAGAAAATACAGTAAAAATCTAGTTTAAAATAACCGGGACACATTTTCCACTGTTTTTGAGCTACATTAACACAAGCAAGAATGACGTATAAGCTGCAATATAATAATATGCAATAATTGTGTGTGTGTGTGTGTGTGTGTGTGTGTGATAAAATAATATTAATACACAATAGTGATCCACAATGTTGAACTTGTGATAACAAACACAATAATTTTATGTATTTATAATATTGTTCTATATACAAGATATATATATATATATATATATATATATATATATATATATATATATATATATATATACACATGATTGATTTATTATTTTTTATTTATAAGCTGCAATAAAATGTACATAATAATTGTGTGTGTGTGTGTGAATAATAATCAGCAATATTTGATTTATTAAGCAAGACGTTATGTAATAATTTTTATGTATAAGCTGCAATGTAATATATACCCAATAATTATATATACATACAATTCATATACATATATACTGTATATAAACTATAATAATCAGCCATATTTACCTGCAAAAAAAATAAAATTACGAATACATTTATGCCAAGCAGGGACATCTTTGAACATTGTTGGCGTGATGTTGCGAATGGATTATTGAAGATTTGAATAGATACATTTAAATGGATAGTTTGAACAGACATTGATCTATGTGTTTTTGCTACTGAAGATTATATCAGAGACACTTTTACAATATCAAATGATTTATCTCGATGTTGTGTGCTCTGTAGAATTCCTCAGAATGACTACAGGCTGGTGGTGTGTGATATTCAGCAGTTGTTGGTGGCAGTCACCATCCACTCCTGCAGCTCTTCAGGTTCTCAGTACTTCCGCATCATCGAGGATCTCATCACGTTACTTGGATACATGCAGGCTAGCAAAGTTCGCCGCACACAAGGTAAAGGAAGTAACGATATTAGCACTAACAATGACAAAGAAATGTAACGTGAATCGTTTAGGTGGAATATTAAATCCTCTGTAATTCTGTCTGTCAGAAATGGCCATGGCACTGCAGTTCCGGGTAATCCAGGCCGCCATTGATTTCATTAAGACCACAGCCAATCAGGACCCTCAGAAATCCAGCAGTGGCAGCTATGTGCACGCCCCGACTTCGCCACATCATACGCTGCAGCAAAAGCGCAAAAGCATTGCGGGTAAGTTTTAGAGAGAAGAAGATTCTGTGTTTGTCATCGTTTGGGTCATTTGATTGACTTTTCAAGAGATAGTTCACCTAATAATGCAAATTCTGTTATCATTTACTCACCATCATGTGCTTCAAAAAACATATGCTGTTATTTTGTCAGCAAGGGATGACAAACTTGGAGAGTAAAGACACCGTTGTTTCTTGTGTTTTGGAACAAAGTGAGAGCCCGCAAATGATTTTCATTTTTGTGTGAACTATCCCTTTAAATTCCCTATATGTTCTTTATGTACCCTTGATATGACTTGTATCTCCATTCTTCTTGTCTTTAACCATCAGCCCTGTCACGCTTGACCGTTCATGTGTCTGTTTTGTATCATTCCCTCCATTCACATTTCCAAGGTTCAATAGGGCTGAAAGACTCCATAATCCCCCGTATCCCCCGGCAACACTACTGTTCATACGGCCTGATTCCTCAGCCCTCCCCGTTCACTTTCCTGTCCCAGGACTCCCCCCTCCCCTCCCCTACTGGAGCAAACTCCTTCATGTTCCTCTCAGGCGCAGGTAGTCATCGACCCTGTCTGCATAGACAGATGACAACATCCTCTCTGTCTCAGAGGGGATGTTGTCTGTGTGCAGTGAAGCAAGTGAAGTGCATGTCTCTAATCTGCCCAATGTCCAGGACTGCTGGTGCCTGAGTGCGTGTGTGTGTATGTGTGTGCGTGGAAATGTATGACACTGTTAACTTGAATGAAAAGAGACTAAGGAAATGCAGTTGAGCGTGATCTCCAGAGATGCACCAGGCTTCTAATCTTTTTTGTAGGATTCTCTGTCTGTTTGTCTCTCTGATTGTCTCTCTGAACACTGTTTACACCTGTTATTATCGTCTGTCTCTTGAGTGATTCGATCACAAGTGGACTGTGTATAAATACAGGTATAAATTAGGTCAAATGCATCTTATGATTCAACACTCAAAGCATTTTTTGAAGTGGAATGACCATGGCACCATCACTTTTATAATGTAAACACTTATTGTCTGTCTGTCTGTCTGTCTATCTAACTATCTATTCTCTCTATCTGTCTGTCTGCTTGTCTGTCTATCTAACTATCTATTCTCTCTCTCTGTCTGTCTGCTTGTCTGTCTATCTAACTATCTATTCTCTCTATCTGTCTGTCTGCATGTCTGTCTATGTGCATTTGATTGATTGATTGTTTGTCTCTATCTGTGTGACTGTCTATCTGTCTGTCTTACTATGTCTATCTGTCTTTATATCTGTCTGTCTGTTGCTTTTTCTATCTGTCTGACTGTCTACCTGTCTATTTGACTCTGTGTCTGTCTGTCTGTCTATGTATCTGTCTGTCTGTTCCTTTATCTATCTGTCTGTCTGCCTGTATTTATCTAACTGTATGTGTATATATATATCTGTCTGTCTGTTGCATTATCTATCTGTCTGACTGTCTACCTGTCTGTCTGTCTATGTACCTATATGTCTGTCTGTGACTATTTGTCTGTCTGTCTCTCTCTCTCTCTCTCTCTCAATCTGTCTGCCTGCCTATTCATCTACCTGTTTGTCTGACTGTATATTTGTCTGTCTGTCTTTCTATCTGGGCTAAGGTGGTTTACAATTATTTTCTCATGACACACTCATAATTTACTCTGTTCATTATGTATGTTGTTGTGTTCACTACATGCGTGTGTTTATCAGGTCGGAGGCGGTTCACTCTGGCTCAGTCGGACTCTTTGTTGACGCGGATGCGTTCTGTGGCCAGTGATGAGTTGACACAGATGATGCAGCGCCGGATGAGTCAAGAGAACCCCATCAGAGCCAGTGAGACAGAGTTCATCCAGCGGCTTCAGAGACTCCTGGTTCTGGCTGTTAACAGACTCATATATCAAGGTACCACACATAATGACATGGCATCTGCACATAAACATTAACAGCTGCAAGATTTTGTGCTTTATTGTTTGTAATTACAAGAAGAGTCATGTAGGCAAAACACAACTTTTCTGTTTCTTTTTTTTTCTCCAGATAACATCCAGGATTTCTTCGACCTCTTAAACTTTCCAGAGTCTCCTGATCATGTTATGGCCTTGCCGCTACCTGGCGAGCAGATGTTAGAGGAGAACGGCTCCACCCCTTCTACACCTCTTCCACCGAGCAACATGAAGAGCTTCCGCAAAGACATTCTCAAACTCATGATGGAGGGCATAAAGATTAGCTTGGTTAGCCATTTATAGTAGAATTTATATTAAGAAAGAAATATTTTCACTGTGTCCTAACTAGGAGTGGTACAACATGTTCTGTGCAAAATGATTAAATCACAGCTGATCAGAACATATTTGATGTTCTGATTTGGTAGAGTTAGTCTGTGCAACCTGACAATAATTAGAAGTCAAGTGACTGACAAAATGTCATGCTGGTTAGGACCAAAACTCCTATTAATATGCTGTACCCGGTTATGATAGAGTGTGTTATTTCCATTTGTTGTGTATTCTTAGGACAGCGCCGGGCGTGGTGGCGCCCCTCGCCATCAGTGGAGGAGAATCCTCTGGTCCTGTCGCGACACATTCAAGGTGCAGATCGGCCGCATTCTGGTGCACACGCTCAGTCCTGCAGTTCCTCTGGAGGATAGAAAGGAAGCACTGGAGTTTGTGCACGAGCAGAGCTACTCTGAGATCCTGAGAGAGAGCCTCAGTCCTGGCCTCGAGGTGAGGACGCAGAATAATATCGCCTGTAGCAAGCCGACAACAAACCATTTCTGTTTTCAGTGAAATTATAGATGTTAGATCTTAGTCATGGCTTTTGACTTTTGAAAAATATGTTTATTTTATGTAATTTTTTTTCCCAATTTGGAATGCCCAATTCCCACTGCTTAGTAGGTCCTCATGGTGGCATGGTTACTCACCTCAATCCGGGTGGCGGAGGACAAGTCTCAGTCACCTCCGCTTCTGAGACAGTCAATCCGCGCATCTTATTACGTGACTCGTTGTGCATGACACCGCGGAGACGCTCAGCATGTTGAGGCTCATGCTACTATCCACGATCCACACACAACTCACCACATGCCCTATTGAGAGCGAGATCCACATTATAGCGACCACGAGGAGGTTACCCCATGTGACTCTACCCTCCCTAGCAACCGGGCCTATTTGGTTGCTTAGGAGACCTGGCTGGAGTCACTCAGCACGCCCTGGATTCAAACTCACGACTCCAGGGGTGATAGTCAGCGTCAATAATCACTGAGATACCCAGACCCCAAACAAATGTGTTCTTTACATTTTCTCACTATTTCTTTGTCATAATTAGTCATTTTATTCTAACCAAAATGGCGTATAGTTTTAAAACGCGTTAGTTGGCCGATTAACGTGTCACTATAACAGAACACACTTTAACAAATCATTTAAAATATTTATCAACATAAACAAAATGTGAAAACGTTAGCTTCTTAAATAATAGCATATAATGAGTAAAATAAAGTATTAATTGAAGTAGTTTTCTAGAAGTTACTGTGCTGTGAATTCTTCATGCTTTAAAGATGCTTTACTTGTTAAATGTAATTTATTTATTTTCTTATCATGTTTTTGACAGCTGTATGTTTATTATTTTACTAGTTTATTCAAATATTTTCATTATCGTCATGATCATGGACTTTCCGTCTCGAATTCAGTACTGTTGGCAATTAACGTTTTCTTAAGTATTTCCCAGTGTTAGGCAAGTTACACAAACATGGTAATCCACTACAAAATACTGATTACTCCTTTCACATTCTAATCCAATTGTTCTACTGATTACTTCATTGGAAAATGTATCACATTGCAAATTACTTTACTTTTAAACTAGGATCTAAAAATTATTTTACAGAAAAGTTTTTTTTTCCGCTCCACTAATTTAAAATAATGTTAACATTTCCTCTCTCATCATCGCTGTCCCTTCATCTGTCACAGAAATTCAAACAGATATACATATGAGCATAATACATACCATAAAAGCAATCAACTTGATTAAAAGTCAGTAACTGTAGTCTGATTACAAAGATTTTAAATGTAATACTTTACCTTTAGCAGTTAGATAACTTATTACTCTGTAATCAGATTACACCTAACACAAGTAATTTCGTTGAGTAGATTATAACTGTATCGCAATATTGACATGCTGATCATTTTGTTGACAAAAATGTCACTTTTTTTTATTATGGAAACACTAGAGTCGGTGTTGATCTTGACATTTTTCTTGTTATTTGCTGACAGTGATCAGAGACGTGAACCTAATCAAAGAGCTGTTTTTGATCCGAGAGAACTGGGAGGAAGTTAATGATATTTCACTGGACTTGTTTTTTATGTGTGTTCAGCAGCTGGCAGAACTCTCGTCTGACATACAGTAAATAACCCACTGAAACATCCTCATAATGCTCGACAGCCTCTGCTGTTTCCATAGCAGCAGTGTCATCCATGGCTGTTTTTCTCCATTATAGACTGGCACAATGCTCTGTCACTAAAAAATAAATCAAATGAAGGCTTATCAGTTCCATCATCTTTTGGAAATATCTGTTCTGAGAATACATAAACAACAACTGAAAATAGAATAGTAGTATTTTGTGTTCTGATTGACAGGGACCCTACAAAGTGTTCACTGGTTCCTGCACACTGAGTAGGGGATACATATGCGTTCATTTGGACAGCTTGTGATGTCATCAAACTCAGCAACACTTGAGTTGTGCATATTAAGTTTAGAGTATGATAATGTCAAATGCTTATGTAAATACATTAACAAATGACCATACTTTCATTTTTAACATTTTCACTCTCTCACTATTGATTTAATTTGTCTCCCAACAATGTCCAACAGTGTATGTACTTGTTTCACAGGAGATTTATGTCATGAAAATTCACACCACAGTTTCATTTCCAGCACATCTCAAATTCTGTATTGCGTTTAATAGAATTCTGTGCTGGAAATGACTTTTTTAATGTTTTTGTCTTGCTAAAGCTAATTTCATGGCTAACATTTTATGGATCCTAAATACACACAAATAAATAATATTTTCATACTTTTTATGTAATCTGGCAAAATTACACTGGGTTCCCACTCGTCCTGGAAAACCTGGAATTTTGCAATACGGTTTTCCAGTCATGGAAAATGAAGAAATGTCCTGGAAAATAATGATTCGTCCTGGAAAGTTTTTTACTATATTAAAGCTGTTTGACCGTGTCACTAACATGATTTGGTTAAATGTACAAAAACATGGCAATGATTGGAATTTGGGATAGGTGTCAAACACAAATTCCTGTCGCTTTGTCACTGCTGGTTGCTGCACGTTGTGAAGCGAACGTCAACGGTTGATTGTTATGTACAAAGCCCTGTCAGGTACATTCTCTGTACATCTGCTGTCCTCTCTGCTTTGCTCTGAAGAAATAGTTTTGATAAATATTGATAAAGTTCAAAATATGATTTTAATCATTCAAACATTGGTGTTGTGTTAACAACAAAAATATTGACAATGACGATGGTCAAAATGCTGATTCAAAAAAATTACAAAAATTCAAACCCTGAGGTGGTAGCATGGTGATAGATCCTTTACACATGAGAATTCATTTTCAATAATTCAGGCATCGCAAGTCTGCGCGATGTTTAAAACATGGACAGAATCACTGAATCCAGTCATAAAAATAGCATTAGCTATAAATGTATGTCATGAAATTTGACATCATTAGGACAAAAATGTGTGTTTAAATGCATAATTAATCAAATTAAAATAGCTAAATGTCCTGGTGTAATTATTACAGAGAATTAATTAATTAAATAAAGAATCTGCATGTGCTGCATGCTTCAAAAAACTGACAACACGAGTCATGAGCATCGTGTGTGTGTGTGTGTGGTAGATGCAGGGTTGTACAGTTTGACAGTTTTGCTTGCATTTGAGATTTAAATTATAATGTGCAAATAGAAATTTTAACCCACGTGCGACAAGTTTTAGCTCTTGGAAATCCACAAATGACGCATATTAACAGCGTTGCAACAAAGAAAATGTCAAATAAGTCATGTCTACTTTGCTCTTGTGAAATCTCAAAAGGTCAAACTTCAACAAATGGCTTTGGTTGTGTTTTCAGGGTCAAGTAAATATATCCTTTGTGCTTTGTGTGTTTTAATTAATTAATATAATACTATTTTCACAGTTTTGATAGTAAAATGTAATTTAAACTGTCAAATATGGGAAAATAAATAACAACAATCCAATAGACATTATGAACTCTTGTGTGTTTTTGCTTAAATATTATACCCGATGGGTACATCAAATATCCTGGAAAATTGTGCCATGAAAAGAGTGGGAACCCTGTTACAGCTTACTTGTCGCCCAATACAAATATTCTGCACACAAATTATATTTCCCTTCTTTGTTTTGTCTTATATTTCATGCTCTTACAATAACCTTTGACAACTTTATTTGGGGCAAAATTGTTTGATGTGGTGGAAATGATGCCACAACTGTTGGACAGTAGTACTTTTGGAAAAACTGAGATATATATATATATATATATTTTTTTATAATGGACTTTCAATGGTTAATATTGAAAGTCTGGTTCTGGGACAGGGCTAAAACATTCAAATCTAGCCTATACATAAAAGGCATTTAAAAAGTACCAAAAATAGATTATGAAGAACTGGTAAAAAGTTTCCAAGTAATTTTTTATGTGACCTTGATATAACAACAACAACAAATCTGTTGAAATCTGCCTGAAGTTGTAGAAACATCCTTATATAAACTTGTATTATTATATTGGGCCTGGTTAGCTCAGCGAGTAAAGACGCTGGCTACCACCCCTGGAGTTCCCTAGTTTGAATCTAGGGTGTGCTGAGTGACTCCAGCCAGGTCTCCAAAGCAACCAAATTTGCCGGTTGCTAGGGAGGGTAGAGTCACATGGGGTAACCTCCTCATGGTTCATTCTTGGCGGGGTGTGGGGTGAGTTGTGCATGGATGCTGTGTGGATGCTGGAAGCCTCCACATGCGCAATGTCTCCATGGCAACGCCCTCAACAAGCCACGTGATAAGATGCGTGGATTGACTGTCTCAGACGCGGAGGCAGCTGGGATTCGTCCTCCGCCACCCAGATGTGAATATGTTTGAACTATTATGTAACGTGATCATGATAATGGCATTGTATACATCACAAATCTCATCCACTTTATACTCCCACACAACTTCCATGAAACCACTGCTGAACTTGTTTTCACAATGTCAATGTACATTAATGACTGAATCATTTCCCGTCCACTTCATGTGAAGTGATGCATCAATGCATAGCTGTTCGTATTAAGCATATCTTTTTCTTACAGTTTGGAATCACTCTAAAAACTGTCAATAATTCACTGTATAAAATCATTATTCCTCTAATGGTCCCTGTTTGTTTTGTGTTTTTAGCATGGACCCAAGCTGGCTTTGTATCTGTACGAGCTGTTACACGACCACAAAGACAATTTGAGTAAAGAAGAGCAAGCAGCTGCCAACACTTTCATGACGGCGCTGAAGCTCTGCGGTCACCGTTGCATCCCGCCCAGTGCTCCGGCCAAACCAGACCTGCTGAAAGCCATCAAAGAGGTGCGTCTTTACAGAAGAGCAAATGTTAGCATGACCCATTTCCTTTAAACTGTGTGTTGTCTGTTTTGATATTGCTCAACTGAAGCTGTATTACTCTTTCTTGTAGGAGCAACTGAAATATGAGTCAGAGGCAAGAACCAGCAAAGGAGCTTGGGAAAAGAAGCTGGCAAACACTCAGAGGAGGTAAGTGACCTTTATAATAAAACATACAAATATGTGCACACACTTCCTGTCCTTGTGTTGAGCTGCTCTGTTCTGTCGCTCAGTTTGTTACAGAGGCTGGACGGGAAGTCAAAGGACATCTCGAAGATCGCTGCAGACGTCACACAAAACGTGTCTCTCAGGCAGGGCATGGAGAGGAAGAAGGTCATGCAGCACATTAGAGGACTTTATAAGACTGACCTGAGTGCCAGCCGACACTGGCAAGAGCTCGTACAACAGCTCACCCATGACCGGTGAGTCTCACTAACAATAACACTGTCTACAGTTCATAAATGCACACTAAAACACTTATAAGGAAATCAACTAAAATATAAAGCTTATATCATTCACTTACCCTCATGTTGTTCCAAACATAAAAGACTTTCTTTTTTCTGTGCAAAACAAAAAGATGATCTGAAGAATGTTGATGCAGCTTTTTTTGTATACAGTGACAGTGACCATGTCTATTAAGCTTTAAAGAGGACAAAACACCTTTAAAGTAGTTTATGCAACATGTGCAATCAGGGTTGGACTGGTAATCTGGCATACCGGGCATTTTCACGGTGGGCTGACTCACTCCAATTCAGGGGCGGACTGGCCATCGGGAGAACCGAGCGGGCCGGTGGGTTGGCCACGAATGGGCTGCGATAAGCTAAAATGAACCGCCAGGTTATGCAGAACGGACCACATAACGGTGCCGCGATATGCAGAAAAGGACAGCGAACCTCCTCCGCTCAACAACTTTTGGGCCAGTTGCTATGTAAAATCCAGGGCCAGTTTCACTGTCCAGTCCTGTGTGCAGTATATTCAAAGACTTCAGAAATCATATGATAGCTTCATGTGAAGAACAGACTGAAATGTAACTCTTATATTCGCTGAAAATCTTCCCAAATCTTCTCATTCACGCTGGCATATATTCAGATATTGTCTTTTAGGCACATAATGCCAGGTTGGACGTCATTGATGCCCTATTCCATTAGATCTCTCGTACGTGTCATTAGTGAATGCAGCATGCTAGTTTGAGTATGCAGATTGGAGAATGACATTTAAGAGCTGTGGCAGAGGGGAAGATTATTAGTGAATAATTTGAGTCGGTTTCTCACACAAAATTATTGTATAACGTCAGATGACAAGGAATATATTTGTTTTCAATCTAACCTTGGCATTTGGGTTTGGTACAACTTTGGAATGAGGGTGAGAAAGAATTGTCATTTTTGGTTGAACTACAATACTTAACCATACTTGAGTTTCATTGGTGGACAGGTTTTTCCATCGCTTATGTGAGAAAAGGGGTATTTTATTGGTGATTTATTAATAATTAATGAATCCAATTTAATAATAGCAAATGAGATGTACAAATTGCTAAAATAACAGTAAAACAGTCAAAAACAGTCCATGTGAATTATTGCAAGAGATGCTGATGAAATGTATGTGTTTGTTAGGGCGGTGTGGTACGATCAGTCCTCTTACCCAACGTCCTGGCAGCTGGATCCCACTGAGGGGCCGAACCGTGAGCGGCGACGTCTGCAGCGCTGCTACCTGACCATCCCCAACAAATACCTGCTCAAAGACAGACGTAAACTTGACGGTGAGCATCCCTTCACTCATTTTGGGGAAAAAAGTTTTTTGTAAATGTGGTTTGCCTTTGCAGGGTAAGTATACAGCATCATGCATGTGTTTCTGCTTATCACAGACACTGTCAAAGCTCCACTGGCCTTCCTGTTTGAAGACAAGACTCACTCCTCTTCCTCCATAGTGAAGGACAAGGCAACTAGTGAGCCAATCAGGTAATCACACACACAAAACACGCCTTACAATAAAACAGCTTGTCAGTTTTCAGACACATCGAGGCTTTGTCCTTTGAGTCCTCATAGCAGAGAATATCGAAGAATGCAAAGAGCCAAAAATATTTTTTTCCTCACTTTTTAGGTTTACTAGGAGGTGTGTAAGTGTGGCGCCCTCTAGAGAGACGGCAGGGGAACTGTTGCTGGGTGAGACTTCCTCAGCCTGTCTGTCTGAACCATTCATGACATGGATCTCTGTCTGGAGTGACCTTTTGACATGCTCTTATGTGTTATGTTTGTTTAGGGAAGTCTGGCATGTATTTTGTAGAGGAGAATGTAGCTGAGACACATGATAACCAGGTAGGTTCTGCTTCTAAACAATTGAGCTTGTTGTGTTATGACAGTAGAAGACCAGCTTAGATATAGTTATACTGTTTATATTGTGGTAGTTATACAGTAGTTGTATGGCTATCGGAGAACTGGACTGCTTAATTATGCTATAATATGGTGATGCCACTCATAGCCGTCTACATTTGAGCCTTATAGTGTGTTTTTTTTCTTCAGAGTCCTCATGGAGAGACAGAGCCGGCCTCCTTCTCCTGGACATATGAGGAGATAAAGGAAGTTCACAAGCGCTGGTGGCAGCTGAGGGACAATGCAATGGAAATCTTCCTCTCCAACGGCAGGACGCTGCTGCTTGCGTTTGATACCACCAAGGTAACAGCTTCAAAAGTGTACAAAAAATGTACTTTTGTTGTACAGAGCCCCTTAGAAGATGGGGCGGGATTTATTATTTTTTTCTGAAATTGTTTTGCATGACCTCGCTATAAGTTACTTTAGTAACCATAAAGTATTTTAACCATTTTATTTGTAGTGAAACCATTGTGAAAACAAAAACTATGGTGATAAAAATCAAATACCGTGGTATTTTATTTTATTTGGGCAACATAATTGTTGCATGATGTCACTTCCTTGCACAGTTCCGCGATGACGTCTACCACAACATCCTGACCTCAGAGCTGCCCAACCTGCTGGAGTACGGTAACATCACCGCTCTGACACACCTGTGGAGCTCAGGACAGATAACTAACTTTGAGTACCTCACACATTTGAACAAGCACGCTGGCCGCTCCTTTAATGATCTCATGCAGTACCCCGTGTTCCCCTTCATCCTGCGAGACTATACCAGTGAGACACTGGACCTGCAAGAAAGCTCCATTTACAGGTCAGGACACTACCATTTTGATCATGATTACTGCGTTTATATAGAAATATTAAAGGAAGATATGAAAGTGACGCTCAACCTTTGCTCGTGTTTGTGTTTATGATGTAACAGGAACCTCAGCAAACCCATTGCTGTTCAGTCTAAAGAGAAGGAAGACCGTTATGTGGACAATTATAGGGTACTGCTGTGCTGCAGGCTCTAATTCCTGTTTATACCAGCGTCTGTTAACCACACTGTGGCTCTGCTCCAAAACCTACCCAATATTGTACCCAATAAATGTGTGAGTACGTCTAACTTTGATCTGCTCCACAGTATCTGGAGGAGGAGTTTAAGAAGGGTAAGAGTGAGGACGACCCCATGCCCCCCGTGCTGCCTTATCATTACGGCTCTCACTACTCTAACAGTGGCACTGTGCTGCACTTCCTGGTCAGGCTGCCTCCATTCACCAAGATGTTCCTGGCTTATCAAGGTCAGTTTCATTTCAAATAGGCAATCAGCATAAAGTGTGGCCCACTTTTCTGGCCAAGAATCACCCACTTAGACAAAAAGAGATTGTCTTAATATGTGAAACAACCACATACAGCTTTTAATTACTTTGTTCGTATTGTTTAGGCATGTAAATTAGGGCTGTGCTTCAGCCGTTTTATGATATTCTCTGTGTGTGTGTGTGTGTGTGTGTGTGTGTGTGTGTGTGTGTGTGTGTGTGTGTGTGTGTGTGTGTGTGTGTGTGTGTGTGTGAGTGTGTGTGTTTGCCCTGTAATAGCTTTAGAAAGTTTTTGTTTTATTAATTTATTTTCAATCAGAGGATCTAGGAGGACCAAATCTGCCTAATTTAGTAAATAAATATATTTGCAAAGAAATTTAAAATAGCAGATAATAAAAAAATATATGCCATAAATAAATTAATACATAAATAAATACAGTTGAAGTCAGAGGTTTACGTACACTTATGTTGAAGTAATTAAAATGAATTTTTTAACTACACAGATTTCATATTAGCAAACTATAGATTTGGCAAGTCGTTTAGGACATCTACTTTGTGAATGACATGAGTAATTTTTCCAACAATTGTTTACAGACCGATTGTTTCACTTTTAATTGACTATATCACAATTCCAGTGGGTCAGAAGTTTACATACACTAAGTTAACTGTGCATTTAAGCAGCTTGGAACATTTCTGAAAATGATGTCAAGCCTTTAGACAATTAGCTTCTGAGAGGCTAATTGAAGTCATTTGAAGGTGTACCTGTGGATGTATTTTAAGGCCTACCTTCAGACTCAGTGTATCTTTGCTTGACATCATGGGAAAATTAAAAGAAATCAGCCAAGACCTCAGATAGACCACGTTCCTCTGTACAAACAATAATACGCAAGTGTAAACACCAGGGACTACGCAGTCATCACACCGCTCAGGAAGGAGACTCATTCTGTCTCCTAGAGATGAATGTAGTTTGGTGTGAAAAGTGCAAATCAATCCCAGAACAACAGCAAAGGACCTTGTGAAGATGCTGGAGAATCAGGTGGACAAGTATCTATATCCACAGTAAAACAAGTCCTATATCAACATAACCTGAAAGGCTGCTCAGCGAGGAAGAAGTCACTGCTCCAAAACCGCCATAAAAAAGCCAGACTACAGTTTGCAAGTGCACATGGTGACAAAGATCTTACTTTTTGGAGAAATGTCCTCTGGTCTGATGAAACAACAATTCAACTGTTTAGCCATAATGTCAAGCCTCACCCTTTTTCCTTTGTTTGGAGTAAAAAGGGTGAGGCTTGCAAGCTGAAGAACACCATCCAAACCGTGAATCATGGGGGTGGCAGCATCATGTTGTGGGGGTGCTTTGCTGCAGGAGGGACTGGTGCACTTCTCAAAATAGATGCATCATGAGGAAGGAAAATGATGTGGATATATTGAAGCAACATCTCAAGACATCAGCCAGGAAGTTAAAACTCGGTCGCAAATGGGTCTTCCAAATGGACAGTGACCCCAAGCACACCTCCAAAGTTGTGGCAAAATGGCTAAAGGACAACAAAGTCAAGATATTGGAGTGGCATCACAAAGCCCTGACCTCAATCTGTCAATTTGTGGGCAGAACAAAAGCATGTGCGAGCAACGAGGCCTACAAACCTGACTCAGTTACACCAGTTCAGTCTGGAGAAATGGGACAAAATTCCAGCAACTTATTGTGAGAAGCTTGTGGAAGGATCCCCAAAACATTTGACCCAAGATAAACAATTTAAAGGCAATGCTGCCAAATACTAACAAGTGTATGTAAACTTCTGACCCACTGGGAATGTGATGAAAGAAATAAAAGCTGAAATAAATCATTCTCTCTACCATTATTCTGACATTTCACATTCTTAAAATAAAGTAATGATCCTAACTGACCTAAGACAGGGAAAGTTTTCTATGATTAAATATCAGGAATTGTGAAAAACTGAGTTTAAATGTATTTGGTTAAGGTGCATGTAAACTTCTGACTTCAACTGTACTAAAGAACTTTAATATATTTGCAAAGAAATGTAAAACAGCAGATAAAAAAAGTAAATCAATTTTCAAATCTGACAAATGAGTGCTTATCTTATTTATGTATTATTGTATTTAATTATTTCCATACTTATACATTTATTTAATTCTAAATGTATTTTCATATTTATCCCCTCATTTATTTATACACGTATTTATTTCCACGTTTATTTCAACATTTATTTCCATAAGTTATTGAAAGGATATGTCTTTCTACTTCAATATGCATAAAAATGGAGTTTAAAGTGCTAGCATAATAGTGATGTTTGAACTGAGCTTTGTATGCTTTTTTCCTCCATAAGGAACCATCACTTCAACCAAACAGCCAAAAATCTAGTTAGAAATATCAATACCGTTTAACACCTAACACCACTGTTAAGCCCTGACTTTATTTACAATTCAGCACAGCCTCTTGTACCTTTTTGCTTAATTTTAGCGTGTTTAAATTATAATTATTCTTAAAATAAAAGCCCTTAAGTGTGCCATCATATATCTTGTTGCTCTTATTTGTTATGGAGTCTGAAATAATTCTGCATGTTATAAGTTTGGTGTGAATGCTCCCTTGAGAAAGACTGAAACAGATTTTTTTTTATCAGTTCATACTCTGTATGATCACAGGTGCTGGTCATTGAGGGTTTATCTTTTCTTAAGTATCGTCCTCCACAAATGGGATTCTGCAAAGCTGTTTTTTAATATTGAACAGCACATGCGTTTCCTGCATTCACAGCGAGGTCTTCAAACATTTTAATGTGATGCTTTTAAAGGGTCTTTCTGAAGTCTTGCGCTACATGCATTAGCCATAGAAAGACGATCAGGTCTTTCATCAGAACTCTTTATACGTCTTTCCTCGTTCTATTTTTAACAGTTGGTTTTTCAATATCAGATTACACAACAAACTGATCAAAGCTTCTGTGTGTCTCACAGATCAGAGCTTTGATATTCCTGACCGAACGTTCCACTCGATGAACACCACATGGCGTCTGTCGTCCTATGAGTCCATGACGGATGTTAAAGAGCTCATCCCAGAGTTCTTCTACCTGCCAGAGTTTCTAGTCAACAGAGAAGGTTGGAGCACTTTCATACCCGTTTTTGTTTACGTTCTCTGCTAGCGTCCATTTATATTACTTCTCAATCAATATTTTTTTTATTTGGTCACATACAGTAGTACAGCATATGGGTAAATCTCAGTAAAACTGTCAAAAACAGATGTCAAGGTCATATTTCACCCCAAAAACCAAAGACAAAAATATGAAGATATATTTTGCATTATTTATATAAATGCTATAAATATATAGCAGAAAACTAAGCCTACTGTTAGGAGTATTATTTTTTTTTGTAATGTGACATTTTCATGACAATTAAAGGAATAGTGTGGGTTCAATACAAGTTAAGTGTGATTTCCACAGAAAATAATTTAATTTGTGTAATCCAAAGAAAAAAACACTTTTATTTTTTTTTATGGTCAATGTTTTCATTATCTTTAAGCTATTTAAAAAAATAAATAAATCATTCACTTTTGGAATTAAGTATGTCCTAGACATGTTTTCACCCACATTTTGTACCTAGAAAGGTAAAGTGTGTAATTTTCTTCAGTGTTTATCACAGTTTAAGGTTTATTTGAGCAGTCTAAAGGCCAAAGTATACTTCCGTGTGCGCGTTTGACGTGATCGACCGGGCAGGAGGCGATGCGTAACTCCAAAAACAAAGTATACCTGGGCCTTAATATGTCAACCAAAGGCATGAGTTTGGGACAGGATTACATGTTTATAAGACCAATGGAAGATGTGGGGAATGTTTGAAAACAGTCTATTTTTGGTGTAGTTCTGCATTTTACCAATAAATATTCATGTAAAAACACTGTTTTGTAGACACGTCTCCTCTGACATTAGTGTCTTAATATAAAAATAAACATTTGCCATCCTGTAATGTTAGCGTTGTATTTCCTTCTTTCCCCTATGGCAGGTTTTGACTTTGGCGTGCGGCAGAACAGTGAGCGGGTGAACCATGTGAATCTGCCACCGTGGGCCCGGAATGACCCGCGACTGTTCATCCTGATCCACAGACAGGCACTGGAATCAGACCAGGTGTCTCAGACACTCTGCCAGTGGATAGACCTGGTGTTTGGACTCAAGCAAAAGGGCAAAGCTGCAGTCCACGCCATCAACGTTTTCCATCCTGCAGTACGTTCTTATAGTTCCTCATTATGTTTTGTCACAGCACACTGTAACACTGATATTTGTCGCTTTTTCATAGTTCAGACTCCAGACGCAGTTCGTTAAGAATAGGCGATACCACTTATTTTCTTGTTTTGATCCGATACCAACAAGTTATCAAAGCCAATATCACTGATATTGATGCCTATATTGAAATTTAGAAAAATGCTTAGGCCTAAACTGCAAATTATCAGACATACTTTGTTTTTATATATCATTTATTTACAACAACAGAAAATGTTCAATCTTTTATCAGATTTTAATTGAACCCTTTAAACTCAGGCAGGCCCAACAACACAATATGGGTATCATTTGAAAGCTTTGAAGCTCTACTTTACAAAGCGTTTAGCCATTATTACCAAAACTGTACAAGTGCTTTGAAATTTACAGACAAATCAGAAGTGTTCCATTTTGATAATTTTGCGCTGCAAATATTATAGTAATCGGTAAAAATATCAACCTCATCATTCACTAATAACGGAACTTAAAGTATCGCATACCATTACTTACACAAGGTGATTATCTTGAAAACGAGCTCACACGCAGCATAACTGGATGCATATATCATTAGATAATCCACACGAAGCACAATGTACATACAGCACATTATGTGCTATCTGGCTAAAAACACGTTAGCTTTCATGGATCAGATGACTTCATCAGAAATGATGTAGTACGTTGACCAGCATCCGGAATGCTAAACCAATCTTATTAGGATTCAGATCACTGCAACCAGAGGTGAAAGTCATCCAAATATGGGCAGAGAGGATCCTTCACTGTAATTATATATGGTCATGCCAAGTACATGACAAAGACTCAATGATGACTTGTATGACAGAGTGGAACTGAATGAGATCTCGTTACTCATGCCTGCATACTTTGGAGAGCATTTGCAAGTGTTTTATTTGTTTGGAGAAACATTTTGACACTACGATAAATTATAATTGTAATGCTATAACTTTTGATTTATGCACTTTTTGTTTTGTCGTATCAACACATGTTACAGGTGACATGATTGGGAATGAAACAAAGCAGTTTTTCAGAGCTACCTTATTTACACCCTGAGAAATACAGTTTAATGTCAAATCAGAAAAATGAGGGGAAAGAAGTTCAGCAGTTTTGTTAGCTGAGAGTCTCAGAGTTTATCATAATCTTTATCATTCAAAGATTACAGAAAATAATGTTGAGTAATAGGCCTTTAATTTTGGGTATGCCACTGAAACAGGAAACAACTTTGAAAAACACCCTCAGAGTTTAAAGGGTTAAATAATAATAATAATAATAATATAATTTTTTATAACAAACTAGCGCTTTTTTGTTTTCTTGTGTTAAGATGAGCGGAAGGAAAATGGGTCCAGTCATACAACTAATCAACTATATCCTCATATAGTAAACGTTTGTTTGGTCAATTTGAATCTTATGAAACTCATTAAATCACTAGTCTAATAAAAACCTTTAGTATCGATATGTTTACGTGAATATCGAATCTCTCGATACAACATCATTATTGGATGGACCAATACTTGAAGGATCAAGCCGCCCATCCTAGTGTTCATTCTGAGCATTTTACGGTCAGCCAACCTTTCGAAATTTTTATACATGGCTGGGAAATTTAACACATTAATTTGACTTACATTAGGTTACATTAAATTACATGTAATGTATTATGCACCAAGATTCATCGCAATTAATCACAGAAAACAATGCAAATAATGATTTTAAAAAAAATTATCAATTCACAGCCCTAATTTATACCCAAAATATGAATCTGCATCATCTGCATCCATCATCTGCATTATGTCAGCGGGTCAAACACACGCACACCAAAACAGATGAAAACATCAGTCATAAAGATGGAGGTAGCATTTAAAAGTTGCCTATTCAAAGTTTTTTGCCTTTTAAAAATTACTTTATATAACGAGTTCAAACCAGTTTACATTATTGTTTAAACAAACTCTAGATCATGGACAAATGCAACAAACTCCTCACATGCCCATAACATTTTGTTACATCACATTCTGTGCTAAATGTCTGAAGGGAATTCTGGCGGCTGTCCCGGGTCCTAGTGCCTGCCATATATAATCTGTCAATGTGACTTATACACAGATGTAACTTATGTGGTTTTTTTTTCTCTTTATTTCTGGAAAATATGGTAAAATCTTTTGTTTCTGCTCCTTAAAGGTGCACTTAAGAAATTGTTTGCCCTTGAATAGTACTTTTAGACAAAGTCAGTGTGTTGACAGAAAACACCTGTCTGCTTTAGCTTGACAACCATCTAAAGAAGAAAATCATCCACAAATGTTCTTCCTCTCTCTGTAGACTTACTTTGGCATGGATGTTTCTGCTGTTGAAGATCCAGTTCAGCGTCGGGCTCTTGAAACCATGATAAAGACGTATGGCCAAACGCCCAGACAGCTGTTCAACGCATCCCATATCAGCCGGGCTGGACCAAAGCTCCTCTCAGAGGGAGAACTGCCTGCAGCCATGGGCCTCCTGGTGCAGCTCGCCTTCAGAGAGAGCCGAGAGACGGTCAAAGAGTCCGTCTACCCGGTAGAGCAAACAGAAAATGCACGCATGATTCATCAAGCTTAACTTAAAAAAATAACTAAATTAAATAACTAAAATTTGAAATATTTTTCTTACCCCCATGTTGTTCAAACCTGTATTACTTTCTGTCTTCCATGAAACATAAAAGGAGGTATTTCAAAGCTTCTGGTTTCAATACAAGAAAAAATTGGACAGTGATTTTTCTGTCAAGCTCCAAAATGGACAAAAAAAGCACAATAAAGTTAGTCTTTACTACTTGTGCGTTATATTACAAGTCTTCTGAAGCCAGACTGAAATCTAAATCATTATTCACTAAAAGTTTTCCTAACTAACACTTGTGTTCAAGTAAAAAATAGCATTTTTAAATGTCTTCTATCTGGTTTGCCATCATTGACTCCAAACTCCATTGGTTTTCGTGTGTCACATGACCTAGCGTTACCTCAAATTATATTCTGAGAGACTTAAAAGTTAAATGACAACATTTTTCAATATTGGGGGATCTATTCCTTTAAGTTTGATAACTTTTAGATACAAGATGTATATATATATTTTTTTTCATCCTATTTTCCCACAAAGTTCCATTTAGTCTTCTTTTAGTTTTTAAATTATTTTAACCCTCTCATGTGGTTTCTAGAGTCCTCTGCCTTGGATAAAGGGCTTAAAATGGGGTGAGTATGTGGGGTCACCCAGCGCTCCAGATCCTGTGGTCTGTTTCAGCCAACCTCACGGCGAATGCTTCGGCTCTCTGCTGGCACTGCCCACACGTGCCATCTGCGGCCTCTCGCGCAAGTTCTGCCTCATGATGATCTACAGCAAAGAGCAAGGTCAGAAAGAATACACAAATCTTTATGCACTTGCCTTAATATATTAGGCCCAGTTTATACCTGATATTCTTAAGATCCATCTCTGGTAATCCATTCACCAGTGATCAGGCGAGATATGTCACTTATTACATTTGATATTATTATGTTGCAAATGTGTTGTGATCAGATTTCAATCAAGTGTCTCTAAGTGTGTGTGTGTGTGTGTGTGTGTGTGTGTGTGTGTGTGTGTGTGTGTGTGTGTGTGTGTGTGTGTGTGTGTGAAACTACATACATGAGTCACCATATCAGTGAACTACTGTATGTCGATAAAGTGTCAAAAGGTTATCCCACCACAAACGTGACATTTCAAGTGGAGTGCTCATTATGTTAATTCACTAGCTGTATTAACTGTCAAAAAGGATAAATTCTGGATGGTTTTTTTAATTTAACCCCTGGGCAGAGCCAGAAATGTGCGATAAGTTTACACTTAAATTGTAAAAGACTCCAGATGCATAAGTCATTCATGAGGTACCATTTGAAGCTTGAATTTTTCATAAAATGCCTTCACTTTTGCATTTTATGTAAAAACATAACAAAATAAAGCCTTAAATACCTTGCATCATAAATGAGCGCCACCTAGAGGTGTTTGTAGAAATATGCTTTTGCTTATAAATGTTTTTTACACAGCATTTAAATATAAAAGTCATATATCAAATTAAAGCTCTCGTTAGGGTTAGATATTTGGTTGGTGTTAGGGCGACAATTAAATAAACTATTCAAGTAAAATATGATCTCTAAGACAACAAAGGCAAACGTCTCATGTCTGATCCGATCACTGCTTCTGTAAGCCCCAAATAGCCACAAACTCAATATCAGCTCTTACATTAGGCTGTTTTCTCTAAAATGAGCCATTGTTTACTTGTCTGTGAGCTTACTGGGTTAAAGGATCCAATGTTAAATATGGCAAAATATGTTATCTGCTATTGATGATAAAATGTTACAGGATCTCAGCTTTCCAGTGAGTCAATTCAGAGGTCGATATGTTAAATGAAACAGTGGAGAACATGCATGACATCCAAAATAGACTGAATGTCTTTGGTCTAACTGGAAATCTAGTGGAATGAAAAGAGACATTTGTGGTAGATAGAGCAAACAGAACCAGAAATACATGCTTATGAAAAAAAAAACATTATGTTTATCATAATATTTTAAACATATACAGTATTATTTATGAATTATTAGAATATTTTTTTAATTGGGGGTGAGGGGGTTCTGTATTATGAGAAAATAAATGCCAATTAGTCCACTGTATGTGTGCAAGGTCAGCTTTTAAAGTTGGGAGTGAAAAATTGCAGGCTGGAGCCAAAAAATGCACCAGGTTTTAAGGGAGAAAACCACACAGCATCTTTTTGGAGTGTTTATGAATGTAGCCAGATCTGTTGGAAATTTCATGTTGTTTTCACCCTATAAATGAATGGACCTCCTTACAAAACTGTATCTGTGGTACCAGAGGAAATGGAAATGTGATGTGTTAGTAATGTATATTAGTGGTGATATATGCTCTCAATGCTCTCAGGTGTACGGAGCATGCACAGTACAGACATTCAGTGGTCGGCCATTCTAAGCTGGGGTTACACTGACAACATGCTGCGTCTGAAGAGCAAACAGAGCGAGCCGCCAATCAACTTCATCCAGTGCTCACCACTGCACCAGGTCAGACACACCCACAAAACACTGCCAACAAACACAGGTTACAGAGTAATCCGCTGAAATCCTTTTCACTCTTGGTTCAGTTGCTTAGTCCGAACCAGAGTTCGATAACAAACCCCGCCCACTGCAGGTCTCTTTAATCCAAAGCATGCTCTTCTAGAGATTTATTTAACCTTGTGCATTCCCCTGCGTACACATACGTAGATGTTGTGTTTTGGCTTAGCCATACACAACGCATAATTTAAATTAAGTTAGGAGTTCGGGAGAATTGTAGCTTGGTGTCGCTAGACTTTGCTTGTTAGCTAGTGGGCATTCCTACTGTTTGTTGCTGTAATGTTATTGGTGGATTGCACATCTGGCCATAGCTTTTGAAAAATGATCACGGAAGAGACCTAATACTGGTAAAATTAAGATATCATTATAATATAGATAAAGAATCAGTAATCTTGTCTCTAAAACTGTACATTGTGCAGTGTAGTGTTTAATAAAACGTGCACCAGTGTTCAGTGCATTAAATTATTTGCATAAAGTTTACATTTTCTCAACATGTCTTGTTGCTCTCCACGGCAATCTCTGTTGCCAATGGCCACGACAGCTTGTGTCGCTGTGTTCTCATTGAAAATGAATGGGATGGTGTCGCTGTCTCGCGCGATGTTGTTGGTGGTGTTCAGGCTGCAGATGATGTTTGGACCCCTCAGCATGTTTGACAATTCCTATTAAAATTCTGCTTAAACTGCTCTAACATACATGACTCCCACAGACTATCACTGGAAAATAGCAAGGGCTTGTTAGATGCTCAGGATAGGGTCAATTGTGAACCGTACCGGAGTACATTTTCATGCAGACTCTGGTGCGATTCGCTGGTGTGCACTTGGTTTGGAAAACCACTTGAACTCTGATGTTAAACAGACTCAGTTTGAACCCCAATTTTTTTTTTTTTTACATATTTGGATTGCAGCACTGTTATATGTAGAACTCCACAGCGCCCTCTACTGTATGTACATTCAATTGTCCATTTACTCTCTGCTTCATTTATTGGTCTACTGATGTTTCGTCTTCCTGTTTCTCTCCACATCTCCTCTTACCTCTCAATAATCGTTCTTTTCTCATTTCTGTCTCACCGGTCTCTTGGAAGGTGACAAGTTGTGCCTGGGTGCCAGACAGTTGTCAGCTCTTTATGGGCAGTAAATGTGGAGTCATCACCGCCTACAGCAACCGTTTCACCAGCACCATGGTACGTAACCATGGTAACACAACCCCCCCTTTCTCCCTTGCCCACGCGGCCGCCCACATCCATTATCACTCCCTGTAGAGTGCACACACACACGCACTGTTTGTAGTGGCCTTGTTAGTCATCTCCCTGTTGCCCTAGAAACACATTTCCTGCAGTCCACAGGTGGGCTGAAGTCTGGGTGTCAGACGCCGACTCTGTCTCTCATTGATAACACTGGTGCTGCTCTGATTCTGCTGTTTGTATAAATTAAGCTCATCCTCATGTCGTTCCAAACCTGCAGAGAGACATTTTAGTGAATGTCCGAGATGCTCTTTTCCATATATAGAGAAAGAGAATAGGGACTGGATGGGCAAGAACCAATTTCAGTCTGTTCCTCACACAAAGCTATTGTTTGACTTCAGAAATGTTGGCAACCCTCTATGGACATGTTGAGGAAAGGATCACCATTGGCTAGTTAATTTTAGTTTTTACACCCCAGACTTTTGACAACGTGTAATTGTAATGCAACTGAAAAAGATATTAAGCAAACGGAGAATGGGGCTCTTCACATATGTATGACTTCACAATATAGTATGCGAGATTGTAGATTTTTTCATATTTCACATTCTATCAAGTTGTATGATGTCGTGAAATTGCATTTATAATAATGATACAAGCTGTTGTTACGGTTTAAAACTTTCATACACATTTTTAGCGAAATATTCACAAGGTTGGAACATAATAATGAAAATAGAATTTCACATATAACAAAAATGTAATCATTGTATTATACAAATAATAATTTAAGTGCGACTATATCAAATTTACCATGTGAAAACATTGGATTTTGTAAAAGAAAACCTGCATAGACATGGCACAATAGGCTTATTTGCCAAATTCTTCCATATTTACTATGTTTGTTTAAGTTCAAATATTTCATAATTTATACACCATTTTAGGCAGGTGGTTTTAATGTTATGGCTGACGGTGTGAGCCTATAAACGTGTTTACAAATATTCTATACAAATTCATATTAGAATTTACATTTTAAGTTGAGTATACATTGAGGTGTATAACAAGTGCTAAAGCGGTACTGTCTCTTTAAGAGAACCGGCAGCTCTTTGAGTAAATGTTTACGGTTGAATTAATGCAGCGCACATTAACGAGAGACAAGTTGCGCGGTGGTTTTTCCTTCATCGGTGCAATGTAGGATTAGACTAATTGTTTATTTTTTTACTTTTTTACTTTTTGATCACCAACTGACTGTAAATAACAGAAAAGAGATATGAAATTAAAATGGAGTGTGTGTATCTCGTCTTTTGGACATAAAATACATGGAGCGAGCCAAAACGAAACTTTAACCTGTATAATGTGTATTGACTTACGTGTACAAATATTTATTGTAAACGCTCTCGAGGTTTGCAAATCTTTTACTTTCTAACAGACAGCCAACAGGTGTGTTACTGGTCTGTAGCCATGCTGTAAAATGGAGAATGTTGTGAAAACAGTCTGGGGAAAGGTTTGATCAAAATCAGAGCTGACATCATTAAATGTAAATGTATCTATGGCATATCATGGCTCAACTAAAGTGATGGTGACAGTGTGATCATGACACCTCAGGACCCTCTACAGCCAAATAAGCTCAATATGCTACAAAGTAAAAGACGAGGCTGAATCAAGCTTCTTAATCACCAGCTATTTATTCAGTAAATAAAGTTCTAATTCGCCACTACACAACTCAGTCACTGGCAGTGAAATCTGATCATTTACTAGCCAGTGGCTAATAATAGGCATATTATAGTGCAAACTTTGGTTGCATATGTGAAAATGGCGCACAAGCCATATGGACTACTTCTGGACTTGCGTCTATAAAGATTGTTAGCAAAACCCGCACCATACAGCTCTGAATATAATTATTTTTTGAGAAGTGTGATTGTATTCAATATTTCTTCCTCTAGCCGACTGAAATGGAGGTGGAGTCTCAGGTTCACCTGTACGGTCACACGGCAGAAGTGACGGGTCTGTTCGTCTGTAAACCGTACAGCATCCTCATCAGTGTCAGTCGAGATGGAACCTGCATCCTGTGGGACCTGAACAGGTTGGTGTTTGTGTGACAACTGTGTTAGTTTCTGTTTATATAAGATCGGCCACAAAGCAGGATCCCTCTATTCTTGAAGACCCCACTCTTACATTTTCATAGTAATTCTATATAATTTCAGTAATTCATATTTTTAATTAATAGTATATAATAATATGGTAACACTTTGCAATAAGGTAACATTCGTTAACATTATTTAATTCATTAGGTATCATGAACTAACGTTCAACTATAAATATATTTTAAAGCATTTATTAATCTTTGTTAATGATGGTTAATAAAATACAATTGTTAATTGTTAGTTGATTGTTGATTGATTGTTGGTTCATGTTAGCTAATGTTGCTAATTAATGTTAACAAATGGAACATTATTGTAAAATGTTACCAACAGAGTGTGTGAGTGTGTGTGAGAGAGAGTGCGTGCGTGAGAATTTATCACTTTGTGGGGACCAAATGTCCCAATAAGGATAGTGTGTGTGTGTGTGTGTGTGTGTGTGTGTGAGACAGTAACTTAAATAAACACGTTACAACAATGCTATGCTGAAAAGCATTTCTGATCATACAACATGTCGAAGATTGAGGCGGATGGCCTACAGCAGCAGAAGACCCCTCCGGATACCACTACTGTCAGTTTAGAACTGGACATTAGATGATTTGAAAAACATTGCCTCTTCTGACAAATCTTGATTTATGCTGAGGTACACAAATTGTAGACGCAGCCTCAGTTTTCTGTTCTTGACTAACAGAAGTGGAACCTAATGTGGTCTTATGCTGTTGTAGCCCATCCGCCTCAAGGTTCGAAGTGTTGTGCATTCAGAGATGATATTCTGCTCACTACAATTGTACAGAGCGGTTATCTGAGTTACTGTAGCCTTTCTGGCAGCTCAAACCAGTCTGGACATTCTCTATTCTCATCAACAAGGCGTTTTCGTCTGCAGAACTGCCACTCACTGGAGGATTTTTGTCTTTGGCACCATATTGAGTAACTTCTAGAGACTGTTGTGAAAATCCCAGGAGATCAACAGTTACAGAAATACTTAAACAATCATGCCACGATCGAAATCACTGAAATAAAAAAAAAAATTCCCCATTCTGATGGTTGATGTGAACATTAACTGAAGCTCCTGACCCATATCTGCATGATTTTATGCACTGCTGCCACATGATTGGCTGATTAGGTAAACGCCTCAATAAGTAGATGTACAAGTGTACCTATTAAAGTGGCCTGTGTGTGTGTGTGTGTGTGTGTGTGTGATATATATATATATATATATATATATATATATATATATATATATATATATATATATATATATATATATGTATATGTAGTATAATTAATTATATAGTCATTACTATTATGTATCTGTAGAAGGTCAATGTTCTCATGGTTTGGTTTTTTAAAGAGCAACTTTCTACCACATTCATTGCAAAATAGAAAAACAGAGATGCTCTAGTGACACCAAGATCATGGGATCGTTTCCCAGGGAACACACAAATTGATTTCAAATAAAAATGCTACCTTGAATGCACTGTAAGTTGCTTTGGATAAAAGCATCTGCCAAATGCAAAAATGTAAAATCATAAGATAGAAAAAATAAATGATATTTTGCTGAAAGAAAATGTAGGGGCTTTTTTTTGCATTGTGAAATTTTCATGACAATTAAGTACATTTTCTTCTCCAAAAATTATTCTGATTATTATTATTTAATTTATTCAAACAATTGTTGCAGAATAATTTTTTGCAATAGTCAAGAATGCAAACTTCTCACCTTTCAGCCAAAGTCACCTTTTCTGGAGCTAATTTGCCCAAATTATTTGGTACCATTTTCTAAATTTTCCTTATTAAAATTAATTGAAAGTGTTACTTTAAGCCTACACACTTAAAAATATATACATCAAACCAATCAACTGAATACATACATCTGGAACACCGGCTGTGACATTCTCACCTTTCCCCCTCTCATGAGTTAGCATCTCTGAATACTGTAATAATGCATTACGGTATTGTAAATCTAAAGAGAATCACAATAACATAAAAACAGGCTATCTGTCCGCATTACAGTAATGAGAATATGATTGGAAAATATGCTTAAATTTCATGAAAATAATGTCACGATATCAAAAGAAAAAAAAATCTTAATGGTGTTAAAAAGATTCTACTTTATTTATGCAAAATATATTTGCATTGGGTGTTTTTCTCTCTCTTAATTTTGAGGAGAAGTGTGAACTAGACATATGTATTAATAATGAAATTCACCCAAGTTTGAGTTGAGCGGCTGTTGTTTTGTTTGGTCATATAAAGGTTATTTGTTTCATTGTGGTTTCTGGTGCAGGTTGTGTTACGTCCAGAGTCTCACGGGTCATAAGAGTCCAGTGAATGCAGTGTCAGCCAGTGAAACCACTGGAGATATCGCCACAGTATGTGATTCAGGTGAGGTGTTTCCTGCTAAATAGTGACGAAGTCACAAAAATATTTTATTTAAATATGAATATGTATAGAATATTTGTAAACACATTTATAGGCTTATGCCACAACATTAAAACCACCTGCCTAATATTGTGAATGTCCCTCTTGTGCCGCCAAAACAGCGCCAACCCGCATCTCAGTATAGCATTCAGAGATGATATTCTCCGCACAATTGTACAGAATGGTTATCTGAGTTCCTGTAGACTTAGTCAGCTCGAAACATTCTGGTCATTCTCTGTTGACCTCTCTCATCAACAAGACGTTTCCATCCGCAGAACTGCCGCTCACTGGATGTTTTTTGTTTTTGGCACAATTCAGAGTAAATTCTAGAGACTGTTGTGTGTGAAAATCCCAGAAATACTCAAACCAGCCCGTCTGGCACCAAGAATCACACCACGTCACTGAAATCACATGTTTTCCCCATTCTGATGGTTGATGTGAACATTAACTGAAGCTCCTGACCCATATATGCATGATTTTATGCACTGCATTAAACTGCTGCCACATGATTGGCTGATTAGATAATCACATGGATAATTGTTGGTGCCAGATGGGCTGGTTTGAGTATTTCTGGGATTTTCACACACAACAGTCTCTAGAATTTACTCCGAATGGTGCCAAAAACAAAAAACATCCAGTGAGCGACAGTTCTGTGGTACTGATGGCATGAGGGAGACCTACACAATATTAGGCAGGTGGTTTTAATGTTGTGGCTGATCGGTGTATATTATCTTAAGTACATCCGGATGAATCCTTTCAAAAATGTAATGTGCTCATACTCTTGTGGATGTGTGTATAGTCGGTGGAGGAAGTGATTTGCGGCTGTGGACGATTAATGGAGATCTGATTGGTCACGTTCATTGCCGCGAGATCATCTGCTCCGTGGCGTTTTCCAATCAGTCGGAGGGTGTGTCCGTCAACGTCATCGCAGGCGGTCTGGAGAATGGTGTGGTCAGGTAAAATACTGTCCGAAAATAAAACAACAAACTCTGTAATCTTACACTATACTAGCTAGTTTGAGACCAAATGTTGGTTTGTAGTTATTGATAAACTTATACATCCCATAAATTAAAAGCCTTTGTGCATATACCAACTATTCAAGAGTACTCTGATTATTTATAATTGTGCAAAGGAGTAGACAAAATGTCCATCCGTACACTATTCCCAGAATGCCTTACATTTCAAGCCTCGTATCCATCATTTTCGGCCATCTTTTTCTCTCTTTCTCTCTCTCTCCCTCAGGTTGTGGAGCACATGGGATCTGAAGCCAGTGAGAGAGATCACCTTCCCCAAATCTAACAAACCAATCATCAGGTATATTTACTCTTTTCACCCCGTACACAGATTTGTCCTAATATCTTAATTAGACGATTATTTAAGCAATAAGTCATGAGAGGCCGTGCTACATTGTGACTATAATAACGACTCAAGGCCGTTGTTAGGCACGACGTGAATCAGAGTCGTGACTATATTCACTATATTCAGTGCCTTATTGCTTTTATATAACGGTCACCACAAAATACAAATATTAAGGACATAAATGTTCATCAAAATGTTATATTTTGCAAATAAAAACAGCACTTTTTTGTATGCATGAAAGTAAATAGGATGGTCTCAGCTTTCTATGTTTCTTTCAAAAAACGTTGCCGAGAAAAAAAAAGAATTTCAAGGATGGTTGTCATAAACCTTCAATTTTGAGACATTATTTGACAGACATGGAAGATTAAACCAAGCATTAATTAAGAAATAAATATTCTTAATTAATTAGTAAAGTAATCTGATTACAATTTAGAGAAATAACTAATAATTTGTAGTGGATTACTTTTTAGTAAATACACAAGTCAGTGTGTTTGTAGTCAGTTAAACAACAATGTCTACGTACATATTTTCGCCTTTCTTCCAACACATTGTATCAGCAAAATCCAATATCAGTCGATCTCTAATTCGTATGTATTGATATACTGGTACATAAAACATTTTTAATATGATCTCTGGTATGGACATACCATACAAATTGTATTTGTTCAAATCTTCTAAAATAAATGTCTTAAATTTGATTTTGAATTAATTGAATATATCCCTGCAGTTTATATCTTGCACTGTTAATATCTTGCAGTACTTTTCTAATCACATTTTCATCATCAGTATGCTTTAAAGGGGACCTATTATGCAAAATTCACTTTTACATGGTGTTTGAACATAAATGTGTGTCGGCAGTGTGTGAACACAACCACCCTATAATGATAAAAATCCACCCAGTCCTTTTTTTTAATCCCTATTAATCATAAACACTGTCTCAGATACTGTACAAAATGACATCATATTGTACAGGCCCCGCCCACGACTGTTGATGGACACTGCCGATGGACATGCTTGTTTGTGTGTGTTGTTATGTTATAGTGCAGAGCGAACATTGTAACAGTATTTGTGTGTGTGTTGCTCATCCATTGTTGCAAAACTGCTGAAAAAACTATACAAAAATAAATAAATGTATCAAATAACCATTTGGAAACTTCCTGTTTCATTCTCAAAGTTGTTACTTCAGACGGAGTCTCTCCCTCTTCAGTGTCTGACTCCGGTTCAAACATATCGGGCTGAACATCACTATTTAAACTGTCAATCATATTGCTTATGCTGTCTAGTTATCCCAAGCAGAGATGTGAAAACTCCATATTCTCGATATGGGGCGGGGAGCAGAAGCTCATTTGCATTTAAAGACACACACACACACAAAAATAGCTTGTTTTTATTCCCACCCAAAAATGGGCATTTTCAACATGGTATAATAAATGATCCGTGAGGTATTTTAAGCTGAAACTTCAGACACATTCTGGGGACACCAAAGATTTAAATTACATCTATCAAAAGGGGCATAATAGGTGCCTTTTAATAAAATAATTTAATTATTATCATGATGTGCCTTTTTCATCTTGTCTTTGTTATTGTTGACGAAATGGAACGTGACGAGATTAACACTGAACACCAGTGTATTAAAGAGCATAAAACACCATTTAGAGTTTAAAATTCATGATTAGATACATAATGTGAAAGCTGAGATGTGGTTTTATCAAAAACGAGTGAAAACCCAAAACAGCCCAAAATTTAGTTTTTTATCAAATTTCACGTTTTCAGGAAAAAGAAGAAGAAAAAAGCCCATTGTGACTTCAGACTCCGATTTTCAGATTTTAATAGGGCACGTCAAAAATCACAAAAAAAAAAAAATGGTTGGCCACAGTTTGAACATTTTTTAAATGAACAAATTATAAATAATATCAAAGAAATACATTCATTTGAATTTATGACTCTTTATAACAGTCAAATTTAAATTGTAACCTGTCAAAAAAAACATCTCAACCGTATTGGATAGCATTTATTAAATATGTCCTCCACCATTTTTAAATGCATTTTTTTCCCCCATTACTGTATTAGATTTTCAACTAATAAATTCTAGTTATTAATTTTCATATGGTCCCTTTTACGTTGATAAGATGTATTAGTTGATTAGTTATCAACTGCCTTAATCTTGCATTTTCAATGTTTCTAATAAAATAATATTTCATCTGGTTAAAAAGATTTGGATATGTTGTTTTCTTTAAAAATGTCCGTATAAACCCCACCCCTAATTCTCTTTCAGTCTCACATTCTCCTGTGATGGGCATCACCTTTATACGGCGAACAGTGAGGGTACCGTCATCGCATGGTGCCGACGCGACCAGCAGCGAATGAAGCTGCCCATGTTTTACTCTTTCCTCAGCAGCTACGCTGCAGGCTGATTCACACGCTGATGCCACCCTGTTACCCATAATCCTCCACCGGACAGATGTCGTTAGTGAGCCTGCTGACCCAAGAAGAGGCGGAGCCAGCATGCACAAAGCCCCGCCCATAACATCACAGTCTCCGCCCCCTGAAGTGTCATGGGCTTTATAGCACTTTATGCTATAAGCTACTGTACCATAGAGAACGAGTGTTGATTGTTTATTTATATAAAAGCGTGCAGGATGCAGCAAGTGCGCAGGACTTTTTTTTTCCCCGTATCATTTCTCAAGTGTTATTTTTTTGGGTTTCGTATCATTTTGTGTTTTGTTTTAGGTTTTTGAGTTGGACTGTGTGTTTTGTTCGAGTGTTGATTCATGTCGTAGTATTTGTTTAGATTTAGTGACGTTTGATTTTGAAAGCTGCTACAATATGGTCCGCCCAGACTCACCTTCTTTTTGTCTCGCCCACTTCCTCCGATGCTCCGATGTCTTAATCCTGAGAACAGAATTCCTGCTTATGAAGCTAAAATCTTCAGAACACTATTGTCTGTATTTCCACATTAATAATCCATGCTTCAGTGCAATTTGTTTTTAAATGGAATGTTTTCTCAGCACTTTCTTCTTGGATGTTACATGACTTCTCCAGATTTCTCGTAGAGCGCCAGGATCCCAGACATAAGCATGCTCGCGTGAGAAACCGTTGCATGGGTGACATGCAGTTGCGTAATGAATGTTTGTGCAAGTAACGCCTTGTTAAATTACGTTAAATTCCATCGCTTTGTTTTAACTTGTTGCCCAAATGTCCTGCTCGCTAACTATCTGCCGAATGAAATATGAATTCTCCTAGATGAAAGCAATGCGAATTATGCAGTTCTAAAATGCACTTCAGACATTTGGAGTGCTCTTATGCATCTGTAAGGGTATCTTATTTACGTTATGTGTGCATTACACATGCAGTTGCTGTTTTTGCAGTATTTTCCTGAGGTGTCCATGCTAATAGTAGTTTCTCCTCTGTTTTTATCCCAACAACTGAAAATATGACCCATTCATTTAAGAGATAAACATCCCAGTTACCAATCAAGACTGTCTGTTTTTTTTGTCCTGTTCTGTCCTATACTATACAATTCTGTTATTTTCTATTCCACACTGTTTTGTTCTTTTCTATTGGATTCTGTTACGTCCACATGAACATGTTTCCTTTTTAAAACGCATAGATTTTCTGGATATTCCTCCACTGATAATGGAACCTTTCGAAAACGTTCTTCATAACCGCAAACTTTGGGAAAAGATGATGTTAGGAGACTGAAAACGTAAATGGATTAGTGTGGACATGACCTAAACTCAGTTCTATTCTGTTCTATAGTATGTTGGGTTTACCACACTGTCAGTGTTATGTTTAATAAACCTGGTTTTATCATCTCACCCATAGTCCGCTAACATCAGAGGATTTTGTTATTTGGCTGAAATATATATTATTTGATGACGTGACCTGAAATTATGTTATCATCACAAGTATATGATTTTCTGAAATTTGCCGTACTTGTGGTTACAGAAAAATAACGTATTTTTTATTAGCGTTCAAGGCAAAAAATGAAATCTCCCGTCCTTTCAGATACTTTAAGTCTTAAGTGTCAGCCAGTCTTAAATTTGGAGGGAAAATAATGTTTAATCCGAGGAAATGTGCATACACCGTTTTAACACATTCCAGGAGTGTTCTTTGCCTGTTGTATTTTCTTTATTTCTTTCTTTCTTTCTGTATTTCTGTATTTGTGGTTTGTCTTACACATTAGTATTAGTCTTAAACTACAACTAACTTAACTACTTTGTCTTTCATTTTAGCGGTGTGTTTACTAGAAAGGGAATACTTTTACCTTTTCCTCGATTACTGTCACTACTTTTTTGTTCTTTTGCATTATTCCCTAAAATGTCAAACGTGTGTATCACTTTATCCTGGCAGAGTTGCATTAAGTTCAATGTCAATGCAAAGCCATAAAGCCAGCGCTTCAATGACAAGTACATCTCCTCCTAAGTTATTTGCATTGACTGTTTTTGTTCTACATCATCTGTGTATATAATCTATATTTCATGCTTGCATCACACATGTATCTCTTAATTATTGTGCACAGTATTGTCATGTTTGATCCGAGCAGTTCCCTCAGAAAGAGACTCAAGTTACTGTGTGTTGTGTCCTTGTGTGAGTAGTTGACTGCAAAAATAGGTGAGTTTGTTTGACAAAACTATCACAAAGTGGTTCGTCGTTATTGTTATCGGTTTATTTAATTAACAGTGGTTTATGTAATTTAAGATGGAGATCTTCACCAAGCTTCACCCTGGCTGCGACCAATTTTTTCCTATTTTTTGTATTTATGAAATATGTAATAAAATTTTGCGGATCTGCTTTATAAAACAGATCCACACCTGCTATTGAAATATCTATTCTGTTCCATTCTTGACTTTAGTTCTATGGGATTCTATTATGATCTGTTATGCGGTATACTGTACTCTTCTGTTAGTCTATTCTATTCCATACTGTTCTGTTCAAGTCTACACTATTCTAAACTGTTCTATAATATACTCTTCTGTTAGTCTATTCTATTCCATACTGTTCTGTTCAAGTCTACACTATTCTAAACTGTTCTATAATATACTCTTCGGTTTGTCTATTCTATTCCATACTGTTCTGTTCAAGTCTGCACTATTCTAAACTGTTCTATAATATACTCTTCTGTTAGTCTGTTCTATTCCATACTGTTCTGTTCAAGTCTACACTATTCTAAACTGTTCTATAATATACTCTTCTGTTAGTCTATTCTATTCCATACTGTTCTGTTCAAGTCTGCACTATTCTAAACTGTTCTATAATATACTCTTCTGTTAGTCTGTTCTATTCCATACTGTTCTGTTCAAGTCTGCACTATTCTAAACTGTTCTATAATATACTCTTCTGTTAGTCTGTTCTATTCCATACTGTTCTGTTCAAGTCTACACTATTCTAAACTGTTCTATAATATACTCTTCGGTTTGTCTATTCTATTCCATACTGTTCTGTTCAAGTCTGCACTATTCTAAACTGTTCTATAATATACTCTTCTGTTAGTCTGTTCTATTCCATACTGTTCTGTTCAAGTCTGCACTATTCTAAACTGTTCTATAATATACTCTTCTGTTAGTCTGTTCTATTCCATACTGTTCTGTTCAAGTCTACACTATTCTAAACTGTTCTATAATATACTCTTCGGTTTGTCTATTCTATTCCATACTGTTCTGTTCAAGTCTGCACTATTCTAAACTGTTCTATAATATACTCTTCTGTTAGTCTGTTCTATTCCATACTGTTCTGTTCAAGTCTACACTATTCTAAACTGTTCTATAATATACTCTTCGGTTTGTCTATTCTATTCCATACTGTTCTGTTCAAGTCTGCACTATTCTAAACTGTTCTATAATATACTCTTCGGTTTGTCTATTCTATTCCATACTGTTCTGTTCAAGTCTGCACTATTCTAAACTGTTCTATAATATACTCTTCGGTTTGTCTATTCTATTCCATACTGTTCTGTTCAAGTCTACACTATTCTAAACTGTTCTATAATATACTCTTCGGTTTGTCTATTCTATTCCATACTGTTCTGTTCAAGTCTACACTATTCTAAACTGTTCTATAATATACTCTTCGGTTTGTCTATTCTATTCCATACTGTTCTGTGCAAGTCTGCACTATTCTAAACTGTTCTATAATATACTCTTCTGTTAGTCTATTCTATTCCATACTGTTCTGTTCAAGTCTGCACTATTCTAAACTGTTCTATAATATACTCTTCTGTTAGTCTGTTCTATTCCATACTGTTCTGTTCAAGTCTGCACTATTCTAAACTGTTCTATAATATACTCTTCTGTTAGTCTATTCTATTCCATACTGTTCTGTTCAAGTCTACACTATTCTAAACTGTTCTATAATATACTCTTCTGTTAGTCTATTCTATTCCATACTGTTCTGTTCAAGTCTGCACTATTCTAAACTGTTCTATAATATACTCTTCGGTTTGTCTGTTCTATTCCATACTGTTCTGTTCAAGTCTACACTATTCTAAACTGTTCTATAATATACTCTTCTGTTAGTCTGTTCTATTCCATACTGTTCTGTTCAAGTCTACACTATTCTAAACTGTTCTATAATATACTCTTCTGTTAGTCTATTCTATTCCATACTGTTCTGTTCAAGTCTACACTATTCTAAACTGTTCTATAATATACTCTTCTGTTAGTCTATTCTATTCCATACTGTTCTGTTCAAGTCTGCACTATTCTAAACTGTTCTATAATATACTCTTCTGTTAGTCTGTTCTATTCCATACTGTTCTGTTCAAGTCTGCACTATTCTAAACTGTTCTATAATATACTCTTCTGTTAGTCTGTTCTATTCCATACTGTTCTGTTCAAGTCTACACTATTCTAAACTGTTCTATAATATACTCTTCTGTTAGTCTGTTCTATTCCATACTGTTCTGTTCAAGTCTACACTATTCTAAACTGTTCTATAATATACTCTTCGGTTTGTCTATTCTATTCCATACTGTTCTGTTCAAGTCTACACTATTCTAAACTGTTCTATTATATACTCTTCTGTTAGTCTATTCTATTCCATACTGTTCTGTTCAAGTCTGCACTATTCTAAACTGTTCTATAATATACTCTTCGGTTTGTCTATTCTATTCCATACTGTTCTGTTCAAGTCTACACTATTCTAAACTGTTCTATAATATACTCTTCGGTTTGTCTATTCTATTCCATACTGTTCTGTTCAAGTCTACACTATTCTAAACTGTTCTATAATATACTCTTCTGTTAGTCTGTTCTATTATATTGTATAGGTCTATTCTAGACTATACTAACCTGTTCTAGTCTATAATCTCCCATACTGTTCTATACTATATTCATCTGTTAATTTATACTGGTCTGTACTAGTCTACACTATTATATACTGTACTGTTCTGTTTGTCTATTCTATTAATATACTGTTCTGTTATAGTCTATACTATTCTTTTGTTTGTCTACAACCCCAATTCCAAAAAAGTTGGGACAGTATGAACAATGATAATAAAAACAAAAAGGAGTGATTTGAAAATTGTATTCGCCATTTGCTGTATTGAAAGCATCACGACTAAACATTATACGATGTTTTACCTTTTGAATTTTTTTGTATTTATTTTTTTATGTACAGTCATTTCAAATCAGATGATTGCAACACGCTCCCAAAAAGTTGAGATGGGCCCTTTAAGATTAATAACAATTTGATGAGTTAAAATAAGGCGATGTGAAACCGGAGATGTTAAACAGGTGACTCAATCATGTCGTAGTATATAAGGAGCCTCCGAAAACTGCCGAGTCCTTCAAGAGCAAGGATCATTCGAGACTTTTGACAACAGATGCTTCCGCAAATAATCCAGCACTTTGAGAACAAAGTTCCCCAAAGACACATTGGAAGGATTTTGGGCATTTCACCCTCTATAGTGCGCAATATAGTTACCAGATTAAAGGAATCTGGTCATATGTAAGTGCGTAAAGGGCGAAACTAAAACTACTTCTGAATGCACGTGATCTCTGATCCCTCTGACGTCACTGTCTTAAAAAACATCATTAATCTGTAACGAATATCATGAACATGTGCTTGGGATTACTTTAGTAAACCTTTGTTAGTCAACACCACTCGCTGCTGCATCCACAGATGCAAATTAAGACTTTACTGTGTAAAGGAGAAGCCGTACATCATCACTGTACAGAAGCGCTGCCGACTTCTCTGGGCTCGCTCTCATCTGAGATGGAAAGTAGATCAGTGGAACTGTTGTGTTCTCCGTGCCAAAGAGGAAAAGTACCATCCAAGCTGTTATCAGCATCAGGTCCAAAAGCCAGTGTCTGTATGGGCAAGGGTGTGACAGTGCCCATGGTATGTGCAACTCGCACATCTGAATGAATGAACGCTAAATTTATATAGAGCTTTCCTAACACTATATATAGCTCTTTACAAAGTGAACAGGGGACTCCTCTCAACCACCACCAGTGTGCAGCATCCTCCTGGAAGGTGTGCCAGTACGCTCCACTCACACCAGTTATTGGTGGAGAGGAGAGAGTAGAGTTATACAGCCAATTAGTGGATGGGGATTATTAGGAAGCCATGATTGATGAAGGCTAATTGGGGAGGATTTGGCCAGGACACTGGGGTTACACCCCTACTCTTTTCGAGAAGTGGGCTTAGAGAGTCAGGACCTCGGTTTAACATCTCATCCGAAGGACAGTGCCTTTTTACAATATAGTGTTTCCGTTACATCAGTGAGAACACCATTAACATGCAGACAGATATGTAAACATTAGGAGCAGCATATACGGTCATCCAGCACCGTCTTTTCCAGGGACATCCCAGAATTTTCAGCAGGACAACTTAAATCCTAGAGTGCGGCTGAATTGAGAATATGTGGTGCATTATTAAGCGTGCCATCCGGCAATGAAAACCCCGTACAATTGTGCAGCTGAAGACCTGCATAATGGTTAAATGGGGAACAATTCCACTTTCTAAACTTACCAAAATTGTGTCTCCAGTGCCTAAATGCTTAATAAGTGTTATTAGAAGAAGTGGTGATGTTTCACAGCGGAAAACACCCGACTGTCCCAATGTTTTGGGAGGAAGTTGCAATCACTGCATTGAAATTACTGTACATTAATCACAAGGTAAAATACTGTATAATGTTTAGTTGTAGTGCTTTCAATGTAGCAAATGGTGAATATAATGTACAAATCATCCCTTTTTGTTTTTATTAGCATTTTTCCATACAGCCCCAACTTTTCAGAATTGGGGTTGTATAATATGATATACTGTTGTCTATACAATTGTAAATAAATCTATGAAATCCTCCAATAATTCTGCTTAATGAGCACAGGGTGATCGTTCTCCAGCTCGCCACACTCCATCCATCGGGCTTCTTAAAGGCGCCGCTTCATCCTTCATCCTTCAGGGTTTGTGCGTCACGTCGAGGTTCCCCCTCACATCTGGGAAGACGCTAATCAGCCGAGAGAGCATCAATGCACACGGTGCGAACCGGGGAAATACTCGACATTTAGCGCGTTTGGCGAGCCTGCGGGAGTGGACGGTGACTAGAGGCTGCGGGGTTTTCCTCATCGCTTTCCAGTCCTCATTTGGGTGGAGTCGACCCCGTTATTTCTGATACACTGAATTCTGACCATTGGCACAATTAAGGTGGGTGTTATTATTCTGCATCGCTTCATCATTGATTTGGCAAATGATGTGCAATTGTAAGAAACGAGCCTTTCTGTTATATATGATGCTGGAACGCTGTTGCATATTTATAGGGATGTCTTACGGACACACTCGCGTTTCTATTCATTTAAGATGTGGATTATGGAAAATGCGCAATGATAGCTTATTACCAGAGCAGCAGCTGTCGAATAGAAGCTGTACATTCAGACCGCAGGGATGATGGATAGATGGATGGGTGATTTGGGAAGGTTTGGGAATGCTGGAATGACCAGAGGCGCAGCAGCAGAGCGAAAGATGGACGCACACTGAACGCGCTCTGCTGTCATGGGCGTTGGATTCCAAAGGCTGGAATAGTGTTCAGTAGGAATTGCATGCATGGCAAATGTGTATGATAACTGATGGCCTAATGGATGAATATGTAAATGTATAACAACTCTCGTGCGTTTTGCATATGCTAGATTTTGTGAATCTCTGCAATAGCACATGTGCAATAGCCTTGCATATAAGGGTTAAACAGAATTACAACATAAGCCATATTAGGTTTAAATGGATTTCTGTAATGCAGTATTATTATTATATTATGAACTGTGAAACAAAGAATGTGCATGTCACAGGGATTCCCCCAAATGTCCCAGTGAAATGGTGGTATTTTTGGCATTAGTGCACATCCTCATGATCAATGGTTTGGTCATTATTTATTTAATTACTCACTTTGAGTTTGAGTTAAGATTTACAGTAAGGAGAATGTCTACTGTCTGAACTACAGCACTGAAATAATTAGAGGTGTGTGAAGGATTTTAGGGTTTGTGTGAGTAAATATGGCAACTTATTGTCTGTTGACCATGTACAGTATGAGTAAATGTATAAAATAAATAGTTTGTTTAGACAATTAGATTATGATACATATTAATCATAGCTCATTTCGTAAATAATGTTTGATGAGACTCAAAGCCTTCAGAGGGATTACATGGAGACTTAGGTCACCATTACAGGAAATAATAGTATCAAATGGTAGTAAATGACCATTTTCATGTACCATGATTTTTCCATACTCCCAATATTTTCCCAATCCATGGAATTTTGACATGGTGGTGCTATTGTACTTTTTGTTAGTGCATGAACCCATTTTACCATCTGCTATTTGTTCACAAAGACAAACTTTGGAAGACCGACTTTAGAGACTGAATGATGTCTGATTGTGACAGTCGTGCTATAAAAGAGATACAATTAAACGATTAAAGGCCCCGTGATTTTAAGATTGGCATTTTGTGGTGTTTAGTCCGTATCTTTTAGCTGTGAGGTCATCTACATTATATTTACATTTACATTTATGCATTTGGCAGACGCTTTTATCCAAAGTGACTTACAGTGCCGTTATTACAGGGACAATCCCCCCGGAGCAACCGGGAGTTAAGTGCCTTACTCAAGGACACAATGGTGGTGGCTGTGGGGATCGAACCAGCGACCTTCTGATTACCAGTTTACAAGTTATGTGCTTTAGACCACTACACCACCACCACTCTGCTTCTATGTGCTCGACAATCTAGTGTATGATTTTTAAAGCGTAGTTTGGTCTCTAACGTAACACTAATGTTTTTTTACTACACGAAAGCATTCGCCGTTTAACAGCTGGCCTAAGTGACGTTTCAAACACACGCGATGTGATGCCACTAGCTTTAGCATGCTAGCCAACCTCAGTCAAATGCTTCTATCTATAGTGTGGGTTGATGGTAAAGCATTCAAAACACATTTATAATGTGCTGTATTTAGAGAAGTTTCGCTAGTTGCCACATTTACCGTTAATTTCAATTATTTTGTCAGGCATTGTGGCAAGGTAACTCCGCCCCTTCCACTACATTAGTTAAGCCGCAAGCGCGGGTTGCACGAAGTGTCCAACATTCAACGCTATTTTCGGTTGAAGAATCACATCGTCCGGGTACTCATAATACACTTCTTTTCCTTCCATTTTCAGTGTGAACATAAAACACGAACTACTTTAACTAGAAAATGTCGTAAAATAGTGCAGGAGTGAAAATGCACCAAACATTTGATGACTCATCTTTTATGAAGGGGCGTGTACAGATATTTGTCCAATCGAAATCTCCCTTGAATGAGAATGTCCTTTCACTTAATACCATCTGCCTCTGACTAGCAATAGTAAGTTGGAAACATAGCATAAACTATAGCCACCTGAGACCCCGCGTACATGCATGGACGTTGTATTTTGGCTTTGCTATATGCAATGCATAATTGAAAATAATTTAAACTGACTGATCTCAGTTCAGGAGACTCTCTGCTGTCAGTAAAGGGTTAAACTTTTGACGTAAGGCGTGACAAAACAACATGGTGCTGACCACAGCGGAGTTTGTCTTTGGGAAAAACGCCAATAAAGCTACATCTAGTAAGAACCCTAATTAAGTTTTTACATTAAAACTTGTTTGAGTCAAAAGATTAGAGTCTCTAATTTAATCCGATATGCTATTTATTAAATTTGAGTGATTTATAGTGAAACGCCACGCTGCTTACAGTTGCTGTTGTGTTATTTCAAATTTCACAAATTAGTCCTACTGTCCACATATGTTTCCATACATTTTTAGGAAAACTCTTTTCTCAAGCCATTTCGCAGGGTCTTTAATTAAATTGTCTTTATGCTTTTTACACTCCTGAGCTCACAGACTCTACTATCAGCATGTCTTGACCTGACGTGTGTCGTCTCTTCTGTATACAGGAGACAATCATGAAGGACGGAATGGCTATTAACAGCACCGCCAGCATCTCACAGGCCCGGAAAGCTGTGGAGCAACTCAAGATGGAGGCCTGTATGGACAGGATAAAGGTGTGTGAGTGTTGTGCATGTTGTCTTAAAGTCAATGTAAAAACTTTGCCTGTGAATCCACTTTCCTTTTCCATTTATTAGACACAGACCACTTTTCACCATTCAATCAGTACCAGATGAATAAATTCAATCCTGACTTACATTTTTCCCATTTGAATGCCCTGTTTCACTCTAAAATATGTCTCAAGGGCTTGTTTGATTTGATGAAGTCATCGTACTGTTATTCTACAACTTTATGTAGGGTTTTTTCAAAATCCCTAAACCGAGACCAACATTTCTAACACTAATTCCTCCTAGAGATTTTAAGCTACATCCACTAATCTTGGTACAGACCTTCGGACTGTTCTTAAATAGTGTAATGTATATTTTTGAAATGATCAGACTTACGGTTTTTGCACAGCAGATGATCAAATATCAGGAAAATACCATAGACTTACATTGACGGAATGTTGGAATGGGCCAACGGAATGCTCGTTAATTTAAACTCCATCTGTCAAAAATTCAAATGTAAACAAACCCCAAATAGGCCACGTCCACACTGATACATTTTCGTTTTAAAAACGCATATTTAAGGTTTGGCCCGCGAAAATTACGCGTTTCAAAAATGCTCTCCCAAGTGGATGCGTTTGAAAAAGCCACCTTCGCATGTATTGTGGACAGGGAAAACGGAGATATCTGAAAAACTGTGATGAATTTGTTGTCATGTCACATTCTTGGGATCCATTCAACCCAAAATAATCAAGATGGCGGCCCGTGTTGTAGCGAGTGACATTTACTCTGAATTGATGTTCGGCGGTGGAAAAATTGCATTTATGACCGTACACAGAACGCAGTTTTTTGCAGGCGCAGTAAGGGGATTTTAAAGTTGTCATATATTTCAGTGTGGATGAGCAACTTTTGGAAAATGCTTGAAAATGACAGTGTGGACGGAGACCATTTCGAAGACAAAAATGCTGATGTGGATATAGCCTAAGTTGCATAATATCTAGCTAGCTCGACAAACTTTACCTATCTAGTTACAATTCATATTTCGTATTATATCATCACATACATTGAAATCATAGTTCTCTTTAAAGTTTTAAATTCTGGTGATGTTTGTTAAGCAAGTGTAATGACATCACTTAGTTATCTGCACTAATGTGCACATTTAGAAAGCCCAGAAGGCTGGAGCTGATTTAAGGAAGCTTAATGTGGCTATTAGCTGTACTTACGCAGTGGCTTGACTGAGGATCTCTACTGTAAACCCTTGGGACGAGAAATGGGTAGCAACAGAGATAGAGCGATTGTTTAGAGGAGTACAGTCTCAGCTATGCCCATTTACTAGAGAAGAAAGATGGATTGGGCGATTCTACAGCAGTTTCTCATCCACACCCCTTATAGTGTGTGTGATACGATCATTGTGCAGATGGCAAATATTTTCTGAATGAGATCAGATATCACTTCTGACTTATATCTGCCATGTTTCCTCTGGAAACTGCAACCCCAATTCCGTAAATGTTGGGAAAGTATGAAAAATGCTAATAAAAACAAAAAGGAGTGATTTGTAAATGATATTCACCCTTTGCTACATTCAACACTACAACTACACATTATATGACGTTTTACCTTGTGAATCTTTTAATGTACAGTCATTTCAAATCAGTTGGGTTGGGGTTGTGTTTTGGTAAACAATCTTTAGAGGATTACTGTTTCTTTATTGATCCCCAAAAACATTTTCCTTCCATATGTATAAAGAGTGCTTTGTAGATTACTTAAGAAATGAAACTGTTTACAAATCACACAACTTTAATTGTAATCTGTAATGTAATCTTTTAGATTACACTTTTAGGTAATCTAATCCGATTACTTTTGGATTACTCATTGCATATTTTCGTAAAAAAGTGCCAATTGGCACTCCTTTCGTTAGAAATTAGAAAAACATACACCGATCAGCCACAACATTAAAACCACCTCCCTGATATTGTGTCGGTTGACCTCTCTCATCAACAAGGTGTTTCCATACACAGAACTGTCGCTCACTGGATGTTTTTAGTTTTTTGGCACCATTCTGAGTAAATTCTAGAGACTGTTTTGTGTGAAAATCCCAGAAATACTCAAACCAGCCCGTCTGGCACCAACAATCATGCCACGCTCCAAATCACTGAGATCACATTTTTTCCCCATTCTGATGGTTGATGAACATTAACTGAAGCTCCTGAGCCGTATCTGCATGATTACGGATGATCTCCTGGGATTTTCACAACAGTCTCTAGAATTTACTCCGAATGGGTTGGCGCTGTTTTGGCGGCACAAGGGGGACGTCACAATATTAGGCAGGTGGTTTTAATGTTGTGGCTGTTTGGTGTGTGTGTGTATATATATATATATATATATACAGCACCAAGAGTAAGTGAACCCTTAGATTTAATAACTGATACTTCTTTGGCAGCAATAACCTCAAACAAGGGTTTCCGGTAGCTGCAGATTAAACCTGGACAACATTCAGAAGAAATTTTGGATCATTCTTCCTTACAGAACTGCTTCAGCTCATATTCTCAGGATGTCTGGTGTGAACGGCTCACTTGAGGTCATTTCATAGCATCTCTACTGGGATAAGTTCTGGGCTCTGACTGGGACACACCAAAAGTGGAATTTTCTTTTTTGAAGCCATTCTGTTGTGTATTTACTTCGATGTTTAGAGTCATTGTCCTGCTGTATATCAGCTGGTGCACAGCCACCGTGACAATATAATGTAGTACATCTTGATACAATCTATCATGATGTTCCCTCCACCGTACTTCTCCGTTGGGATGTTTTCATGTTGGTATGTTGTGCCCTTTTTACACCATACGTAGTGCTGCGTGTTCCTCCCAAACCATTCAACCTTCATTTCATCAGTCCACAAATAATTTTTTCCAGTAGCATCGTGGAGCGTCAAGGGGGTCTTTGGCCAACTTCAGGAGCACAGAAATGATTTTGTTGGAAAGCAGCGGCTTCCTTCATGATGTCCTGCCATGGACACCATTCCTGTTTAATGTTTTCTGTATGTTAGACTCATGAACAGAGATGTTAACCAGTTCCAATGATTCCTTCAAGTCTTTATCTGTCACTCTAGGGCTCTTCTATACCTCATTGAGCATTCTGCAGTGTGCCCTTCGAGACATCTTGGCTGGATGGCCACTTCTAGTGAGAGTACCTATAGTACTAAATCATCTCCATTTATAGACAGTTTGTCTAACTGTGGACAGATGAATATCTAACGGCCACTTCTAGAGAGAGTACCTATAGTACTAAATCATCTCCATTTATAGACAGTTTGTCTAACTGTGGACAGATGAATATCTAACGGCCACTTCTATTGAGAGTACCTATAGTACTAAATCATCTCTATTTATAGACAGTTTGTCTAACTGTGCACAGATGAATATCTAACGGCCACTTCTAGTGAGAGTACCTATAGTACTAAATCATTTCCATTTATAGACAGTTTGTCTAACTGTGCACAGATGAATATCTAACGGCCACTTCTAGAGAGAGTACCTATAGTACTAAATCATCTCCATTAATAGACAGTTTGTCTAACTGTGCACAGATGAATATCTAACGGCCACTTCTAGAGAGAGTACCTATAGTACTATATCACCTCCATTTATAGACAGTTTGTCTAACTGTGGACAGATGAATATCTAACGGCTACTTCTAGAGAGAGTACCTATAGTACTAAATCATCTCCATTTATAGACAGTTTGTCTAACTGTGCACAGATGAATATCTAACGGCCACTTCTAGTGAGAGTACCTATAGTACTAAATCATCTCCATTTATAGACAGTTTGTCTAACTGTGAACAGATGAATATCTAACGGCCACTTCTAGTGAGAGTACCTATAGTACTAAATCATCTCCATTTATAGACAGTTTGTCTAACTGTGGACAGATGAATATCTAACGGCCACTTCTAGAGAGAGTACCTATAGTACTAAATCATCTCCATTTATAGACAGTTTGTCTAACTGTGAACAGATGAATATCTAACGGCCACTTCTAGTGAGAGTACCTATAGTACTAAATCATCTCCATTTATAGACAGTTTGTCTAACTGTGGACAGATGAATATCTAACGGCCACTTCTAGAGAGAGTACCTATAGTACTAAATCATCTCCATTTATAGACAGTTTGTCTAACTGTGGACAGATGAATATCTAAACTCTTCCGGATAACTTTGTAACCCTTTCTAGCTTCATGCAAAGCAACAATTCTTGATCGTAGGTCTTCTGAGATCTGTTTTGCGAGTCATGGTCCACGTCAGCAGATGCTTCTTGTCAATAGCAAACCCAAAATGCTTGAGTGCTTTTTATATGTCAAAGTAGCACTTAGGAGCATAAATGGTTAATTAAGCTCTAATTTGTAATGTAATCATGAATGTAATCATGTAATCCATAAGAAGTAACTGTAATCATATTATGCACATTATAAAATGTAATATATTTACAGATACTCAATTTTTGTAATATAATTACATAATCTGTTACTACCCAAACTGTCTATAAATAACCTTACAGTACTTTGCTGCTATTGATATACAACTGACATTCGGGTCAGTGTTGTAGAAGTCAAAAATACATAATAAAGGCAATGCACCTCTTCTCTGATGAACATGTTCTCATTTATTGAGTTCAAAGTCATTTGAATGAATTAACATTTCGATTCTGTGCTCACTTGTGAATCTCAAAGCAAACACTGAGAATAGAAATCTCATCATCTGATTCCTGTGCTGCGTGTCATGTGCTTGACGAGTCGTACGTCCCGGCCTCAGAGCTCAAACTTTCTCACAGTCCCCTTCTCATTCAACAGCATAAATCTCGTTGTTATCATTGTGTCAAGAGAAGACAAAAAAACAATAGGATTAGCGGAGCTTCTGTTAGCTTCATGAGGTCATATTCTGATTACCTTCCATTATACAACATTGTTGTTTTGCAGGAAGTGAATTTTGATGGTGAAGTGCGGTTAATTGTCTGCTCATTTGTGCTCCGCAGGCGTATTTGTACTAGATTTTGAACATTTGATTCACAGGACCCAATCAAATGGCATCTGAGGCGCTTTCTGCCTGTCAATCATTTTGCATGTTCTAATATTGTTGTAGTTGCAGCAGATTATTGAGGCTTAAAGTCATATTCTGATTTATAATTGGTCAGTCAGTGCTGTTTCGCTACTTTTGTGTTTGACAACATGGGAACATGCTTTGTGTCGGTCTCAACGGTATCGGTGCGTGAGGAGGCGTGGCTAAATCATGGCTCAGTCTTGTGGAAGTTAGAACGGCTTAAATCGCTTACAGCACCTTTAAATAAACTAGATTTTTATATTTTCTGAAGAAAATATGAGTGGTGTTTGCATGTGCAAAACTCACCACCATGATGCTTGGGTGTTCTGGGTGATTTTCAGGGCATTGTTATGTGGTTGCTAAGGTGTTCTGGGTGCTTCATTTGTATGTTGCTATAAGAGTCCACCCCTGAGTCTCTCTGACATAATTCGAGTCTCTCATTTAATGGGATTTTTCACCTGTTTTATCATCCACCAGGTGAAATTGTACGTCTGATCACTTAAAGTAACAGTATGTCTGTAGCACAAGTGTAAAATATTTATGTTTTATATTTATTTATATTTTAATTATTGTAATTATTTTAATATTAGTTTTATTGTGTTATTATTATTTTGTGTGTCTGTGAATGCGTGCGTGTGCGTGTGTCTGTCGGTCTCTGTGTGCGTGCGTGTGTGTCTGTGTGTTTGTGTGCGTGTGACTGTGCGTGTGTCTGTGCGTGTGTGTGTGTGTGTCTGTCTGTTTCTGTGCGTCTGTGTGCGTGTGTCCGTCTTTGTGTGTGTCTGTCTGTCTGTCTCTGTGTGTGTCTGTCTATCTCTGTGTGTGTCTGTGCAGGTGTCTGTGTCTGTGTGTGTCTGTCTGTTTCTGTGTGTGTGTGTGTGTGTGTGTGCGTCTGTGTGTGTCTTTGTGTGTGTGTGTCTGTGTCTCTGTGTCTGTCTGTCTGTCTCTGTGCGCGTGTCTGTGCGCGTGAGTGTGTGTCTGTCTGTGCGCGTGTGTGTCTGTCTGTGCGTGTCTTTCTGTGCGTCTGTCTGTGCGTGTGTCTGTCTGTGTGTGCGTGTGTCTGCGCGTGTGTCTGTCTGTGCGCGTGTGTCTGTCTGTGCGCGTGTGTCTGTCTGTGCGTGTCTTTCTGTGTGTGTGTGTGTGTGTGTGCGTCTGTGTGTGTCTTTGTGTGTGTGTGTCTGTGTCTCTGTGTCTGTCTCTGTGTGTGTGTCTGTGCGCGTGTCTGTGCGCGTGAGTGTGTGTCTGTCTGTGCGCGTGTGTGTCTGTCTGTGCGTGTCTTTCTGTGCGTCTGTCTGTGCGTGTGTCTGTCTGTGTGTGCGTGTGTCTGCGCGTGTGTCTGTCTGTGCGCGTGTGTCTGTCTGTGCGCGTGTGTCTGTCTGTGCGCGTGTGTCTGTCTGTGCGTGTCTTTCTGTGCGTCTGTCTGTGCGTGTGTCTGTCTGTGTGTGCGTGTGTCTGTGCGTGTGTGTGTCTGTCTGTGCGTGCGTGTGTCTGTGCGTGTCTGTGCGTGTGTCTGTCTGTGTGTGTGTCTGTCTGTGCGCGTGTGTCTGTCTGTGCGCGTGTGTCTGTCTGTGCGTGTCTTTCTGTGCGTCTGTCTGTGCGTGTGTCTGTCTGTGCGTGTGTCTGTCTGTGTGTGCGTGTGTCTGTGCGTGTGTGTGTGTCTGTCTGTGCGTGCGTGTGTCTGTGCGTGTCTGTGCGTGTGTCTGTCTGTGTGTGCGTGTGTCTGTGCGTGTCTGTCTGTCTGTCTGTGCGTGCGTGTGTCTGTGCGTGTCTGTCTGTGTGTGCGTGTGTCTGTGCGTGTCTGTCTGTGTCTGTGCGTGTCTGTCTGTCTGTGTGTGCGTGTGTCTGTCTGTGTGTGTCTGTCTGTGTGTGCGTGTGTCTGTGCGTGTCTGTCTGTGTGTGTGTGTGTGTGTGTGTCTGTCTGTGCGTGTCTGTCTGTCTGTGCGTGTGTCTGTCTGTCTGTGTGTGTGTCTGTCTGTGTGTGTGTCTGTCTGTCTGTGTGTGTGTGTGTCTGTCTGTGCGTGTGTCTGTCTGTCTGTGCGTGCGTGTGTCTGTGCGTGCGAAAAAGCCAAAACATTAAAAGTAATTTATATTTTCAATAATTTGTATTTTAATATATTATTTATTTTATTTTTGTAATTAAAATTATTATTATTATTATTTTTGAACTGGTTTAGCAATATTTGTAATATCAGCCATATCAGTACTTCACCAAAACAGTATTTGTTGTCATGTTTGTTTGTTTGTTTGTTTGTTTTATTTATATATATATAATAAATAAATATTAAATAAATAACGAATTTACTTATCATATTTGTTTATTTTATTCATATTTTTATATAAAAAAATTATAATTGGTTTAAATATTAACAAACACACACACACAGGTAAAACATTATTTATAATATTGTCCATATCATTTATTGACCAAAACATAAAAGTAGTTGTCATGTTTGTTTAATTTATTTATTTTTATATTGATCTTATTTTGTATTTTATTTATATATAAAAAACATATTATATATAATATGAGCACTTAAAAAATTAATACGATGTTTGTAGCACGAGTGAGCTATGCATAGAAGTTTAATACTGAAGATTAGGGATTTGAAAATCTCTAACCTTAAAAATGAGCAATAATAATTGTGATGTGTTTCCCTAGAAGAGAGGCAGGAAGTTAAAGTCAGTAGACACAGACACCAATAAAGGGAACGTGTCCTCAGTGTAATTAGGGATTCCTCTGCAGTGTAATGGCCAGTTAGATTGAAGGATCGTCGCTTTCATTAATTCCTCAATCACACAGTGTAATGTGATATGTGTTAATTAGCAGAGCTTCTTCATCAGTGGCTTATGTGCTGTAATTACAGACTCGCCAGTAAATCCACAGCAGTCGCGCGGGCTCATGGGTCTCTTCTCTGTGGAATTCTCCAATAGTCCACTAGGGTTCGTTTACAGCACTATTACTGCTTAAACTTGCTCTCTGTGGGTTTCCATTGTCCATTTTGAACTGTACACCATCTACGTACAGCTTTCCCTTATAAAACATTCTGTGGTGGTACCATGGATCAATGATGGGGATTAGGGGATTAGTGTTCCCCCTCACTCCAAGTGTTCCAAGACAGATGATGGGAAATGTAGTTTTTGTGTGTTTGTCGGTTTAGTAGCATCTGGCTTTTGAGTGTCACTCATATTACTGATGCACACTTCTCTCCGCCGAACAGCTGCGTCCACTAACAAACTAAACAATTATACAGGGTAACTGAAGCACAATCACACAAGCAAGCGTGCACGATTGTGAGCATAATACAACAGTTTTATAAGCAAAGTTAATATAGAGCAACTTGCTTTTCAGACACAATTATTTTGTACATTTCTGCTCCACTAATGCAAATAGTTCCAATCGAAACCAAAGAACCATGTGTTACCAGACATTTATATAATAACATTATTTTATTTATATTTTATGCATGAATATCTAAAAAAAAATAGTGATGTTTTTTATATATTTATTTTTATATTTGTTTTATTATTTTTTTATTTTAATTTTTTTTTTGTGAAAAAAACAAACTGGTTTTAACATTATTTTTAATATCGGCCATATCAGTAATTGACCAAAACATAGATATTGTTTTAATGTTTATTTATTTTATGTGTATTTATTGTATTTTATCATACTATTTATAATATCAGACATCTCAGTAATTGGCCAAAACATAAAACTAATTATCATATTAGTTTTTATTTAAATTGTTTTATATTTTTATATATGCTTTATTTTTTTAATGAAAACAAAGAAAACATGCAAAACTATATTTATAATATCTTCCATATTATTAATTGACCAAAACATAAAAATAGTTGTCATGTTTATTACATTTTATTTATTTATTTTTATATTTATTTTAGTTTTGAAGAAAAAAATGAAAACAGGCAAAACATTATTTATAATATCGGCCATATCCGTAATTGACCAAAACATAGATATTGTTTTAATGTTTATTTATTTTATTTATATATTCTTATTTTATGTGTATTTATTGTATTTTATTATTTATTTTATTTTTAAACCAAAATAGAAAACTCTATCATAATATTTATAATCTGCCATATCATTAATTGACCAAAACATAAAAATAATTATCATATTAGTTTTATTTTTTTATATATATGCTTTATTTTTTTTATGAAAACAAAGAAAACATGCAAAACTATATTTATAATATCAGTCAACCCAGTAATTGACCAAAACAAAAACGAATGATCAGATTTGTATTATTGATTTATTTATTTATATTTCTTTTATATTAGTATTAATTTTATTTCTAAAAAAAAAAAAACATTTATAATATATTAATTGACAAAAATCCATATAATTAATTGACCAAAACATATTACATATTATTTTTATATTTAGTTTATTTTATTATTTATTTTTGTTTTGAAGGAAAAAAAAAATGAAAACAGGCAAAACATTATTTATAATATCGGCCATATCAGTAATTGACCAAAACATAAAACGTATTATCATATTTGTTTGTTTTATTAATATTTTTCATAATGTTTTTCTATTTGCTGTATTTTTTAAGAGAAAAAAAAAAACAGGCAAAACATAATTTTAATGTAATTATTCTGAGTGACTATTACTACATAAGTAGTTGCAATGAACATTTAGTTTTTTTATGGCATGAAGCATGAAGTGTTCCTGAGGGAAAACTTTTAACAGACCTTTAAAGATCAGAGAGAGGCCTCCAGAATGAACTGCAGACATTTTACACCCATTTCAGGCAGAAATGTAAGAAATTAAGAGTAAGAAACCGTGAAGAATATAATGGACTATAATAAATGTCATGTTTTGGCATGTTAATGCAGCATGATATTTACAAACCAAAATTGTTGTCTCTCAAACTGTCTGTGTGAATGGACTCAGTATTTATGTACGACATTGTGCCATTGTTATAAAGATGGAAGCACTGTAAAAACATGATTCAACATTGTCGGGTTCTATCAATAAGTGAATTATTGAGGCATAATGCATTTTTATGCCATGTTGTTCATAACAGTTGTCAGTAGAGTGCGCTGTTTTACTACTGTTGTTTGTAACAAAATTTTTTGCTCTTAATAAAGCTCATTTTGGTATCTTTGGGGTTCGGATTTTGGAAAGAGGGGGCGTGGCTTCTCCAACGGCTCAGTCTCGTGGAAGTAGTAGAGTGGAAGAAATCGCTTACAGCACCTTATAAGAATGTAAACGGGGCCAATTTTGATTTCAATTTGACTTGAAGATGAAGTCTGCAATTTATTTGCGAAAAATAAACATTGTTTTTGAATACACACATTCATCTGCCATTGGTCGAATTTACGGATAGTCCCGCCCCAAATTCACACTATTGGTTGAGCCACTATAAGTGAACGGGTCACTATAAACCAACAGAGGAATGTTGAAAGTGCCATAGAGGGAATATCAGCTTATAGTACGAATGGTTTACTTATAATTAGCCATGTTTCCACTATCGGGCCAAATGAGGGCATGCTAGTGCGTGCCAGGGCCAGTTGCGTTCGGAGTGTCACTCCCAGGGCTTCAACATGCCGCCTTGGGGCTTTCTGAGGGCCAATGGCCTTTAGCCCGTCAATTACCCTCAGGCCAAACAAGGCCAACTGGGGGAGTGAGGCGGGGTCAATATCAGAGGCGGGGTTTCGTCGAACTTGCCAGGTTTGGAAATTATCAAAAAATTTTGGGTACAGTACAAATCTGTTAAAATGCACAATGGAAAGTGCCCAGAAAAATAACTTTACATGGTTCGAGATCATGGACGGTGTACTGGGACATCGTCCCGCTGAAAGTGGAGATGCAAGTCGGGACACCAGTTGGTGAGTTGTCAACGCTGAACTTATCTTGCGAGCTAACTAATGTTTACAAAGGATATTAACTCTATTCTATGCTTGTAAAATTGACGGGTGTATGGTGTTTGCACCAGGGCGGCTTGTTAAGGGCGGGTTTTAGGGCAACGCCGCGGGGCTATTGGCCCTATGGTGGGAACACAGACCTATTTTGGCCCCGGCTGGCCAGTTGATAGCTCTGGCTCGCACTGGCCCAATAATGGAAAAGCGGCTATTGTTTCTGCATGTTAAGCTGGGATAGAAGAAAGTATCTGAACATCAAAAACAAAGCAGTTCCCGTTTACAAATATGTATTGCCACACAACAGTAAGGAAATGTTTTAAGAAAACGAAACTGTCTTCTGTTGTTGTAACATTCCTCCCGCCACATAACCTCGTCAAGCTGTAAACTGCATGACTGGATTCTGTTAATGCTCGTTCGGATGACGAGGTCACATGAAGGTGAATGAATGCATGAAAAGACACATCTGGGGGAGGGTCACCAGCATGCACAAAGGAAATCCCATTTATATATGGATGGCAATTTCAGTGTTTTTCATTGTCTGAGTGCCTTTTAGATTTTAGAGCAGTGCTTCTCAATCTGGTTGTCACCACAACTTGCTGCTGTTTATTCTAATTCTGACCTCATATTGACAGGTGTCCAAGGCTGCAGCGGATCTGATGGCATATTGTGACGCACATATACGAGAGGACCCGCTCATTGTGCCCGTCCCCGCTTCAGAAAACCCCTTCAGAGAGAAGAAGTTCTTCTGCACCATCCTCTGAGGTCGTGCTGCAGGTTCCACCGTGAGGTTTCCACGTCCCTGGCTGCTGCCATTGAGCGCGTTTGACTGCCAGCCGCATCTGTTGATGGTTCGACCCCTCCTGACGGCCTCTGGAGGGGTTTTATTTAGGGGGTGGGGGGGGGGGTCGCTCAACTGGCAACCCAGTCAGAGCGTTTCATGTCTCGTTAAATAGGTTTGTTATTGCTTCGTGATTAGAGAACAGCCTTTCTTACTGCTTCATGAGATGAGAGAATGTTGTCTTTTGTTTAGTTTCGCTTCTAGTTGAAACCCTGCCGAGTGGTCATTTTGTAATGTATTTAGACATTTTTATAAACTAGACACCTCTTATTTGATGTAAACTACCAGTCAAAAGTTTGGACACACTTGACTCAAATGTGTCTGTGATCTTTAAAACGTTAAATGCTTAAATATAACTAGTTTAGTGTACAAAAATGAACGCCAGCGCATGAATTTCTTTAATGTGTGTGTTGGAGCCGATAGTGAAAGAATAGCAGTCGTCAAGTGTCCAGGATGAAGTCGAAATCTAGAATCGAAAGGTCGAAACATACTCTACGCAACTACGTGAACGCAGATGCTTCCAGCTACGATTTTGTGCATCGCTGCGTTCGGTATCCGCAAGGTGTCAGACCGCAATTCACAATGTCGCCACAAGGGGTGATATAATACGATTAGTGTGATGTGTCCGCTTTTACGGTGAGTTTACACTTTCTATTCAACTACTGTCACAGCGGAGAAACCGTTTGAAGAGTATATCGCCGAGCATGTAAGTTAAAGTTGATATATTTATTAGGGCTGTCAATCAAATAAAAATGTTTAGAGAATTAAAGGAATATTCCGGGCTCAATACAACTTAAGCTCAGTTGACAGCATTTGTGAAAATGTTGATTAACACTAAAAACAATTTTGACTCGTCCTTCCTTTTCTTACAATAAAGTAAAATCGAGGTTACAGTGAGGCACTTACAATGGAAGTCAATGGGGAAAATGAAAGCGAATGGGGTCCAATTTTGGAGGGTTTAAAGGCAGAAATATGAAGCTTATATTTATATAAAAGCACTTACTGCAATTCTTCTGTTAAAATTATATATTGTATAGTATTATTTGAGTGGACAGTCATTTTGGGGTTTGTTGACATTACATCATCATGGTAATGAAGTTGTAATATTGGGTATAACTTTACACAGAAAAGGTTAGTAAGGGATTTTATCACACTAAAATCATGTTAACTAGGGCTGGGCGATATGTGAAAAATATTTTATTGATAATCACCTTAAAAAATATCACAATATCCAATTACATCGTCAACCCCCCTGCAGAGGGTCGCTGAATTGTTCTTTGCTTTATTGATTTTATTGAAACATGAAAAACATAAACAAAAGACATTTCTAAATTCAATTTGCGCTTTAAACGAAAAAAAACAAAACATTAAACATAAAAACCTCCTCAAATCCAAATGTTTACGGTCTTTAACGGCACCCTTTGCCATCCTAGAAGCATCCGTCAATGACAATTAATGCACTTAATGCTGCCTAAAGAAAAGAAAAGAGAACTCAATTTTAGGTTCAAGTTGAAAGTGTCTTGCATTACTTTATGATTTAAACACTTTGTTTCTTTAATACAAAGATATATATTACTGAACCTGCAGAGTTGCATTCACAATGCATGTTGTGGTGGTGGTGGTGTAGTGGTCTAAGCACATAACTGGTAATCAGAATGTTGCTGGTTTGACCCCCACAGCCACCACCATTGTGTCCTTGAGCAAGGCACTTAACTCCAGGTTGCTCCGGGGGGATTGTCCCTGTAATAAGTGCACTGTAAGTCACTTTGGATAAAAGCGTCTGCCAAATGCATACATGTAAATGTAAATGTTAACCGCATGGAAATAAAGCGAACTAAACTCCGTGCACCTCCTGAGATGATTGGAGATAATTAGCAGCATTCTCATAGACGACATTATTCCTGCAAACAGTTTTCAGATGAATGAAACAAAGAAGAGTGCGTGTGATCCACATGACAGGCTCGTGCTGCACGCCTCTGAACAAACATCGAATCCGAGACGAGCATTGACGGCTTTTCTTTTGTTTGTTCTTAAAAATATAATAAAGTGTGTTTCTGGGGTCTGGTAATCTCAGCGAGTATTGACGCTGACTGTCACACCTGGAGTGGCGAGTTCAAATCCAGGGCGTGCTGAGTGACTCCAGCCAGGTCTCCTAAGCAACCAAATTGGCCCGGTTGCTAGGGAGGGTAGAGTCACATGGGGTAACCTCCTCGTGGTCGCTATAATGTGGTTCTCGCTCTCGGTGGGCCTCAATACGGGTGGTGGGCGAATCTCAGTCACCTCCACGTCTGAGACCGTCAGTCCGTGCATCTTATCATGTGGCTTGTTGAGCGCGTTACCGTGGAAACGTAGCGCGTGTGGAGGCTTCACGCTATTCTCCGCGGCATCCACGCACAACTCGCCACGCGTAGAGTATGTTTCGTATTTAAAAAGTAAATACAAAATAAATAAAGTGTGTTTATTCAAGTGCATGTTTTCTAGTCACGTGTCACTCCGCCGGTCGTGGGTAGATGAGCAAAATTAGCCGTGCATGAAATAATTTTGGACGAGCTAGCGATCTGGATTCAGTCATATTTTGCATATGGCGGGTGGCGGGTGCTAGTTTCACACCCTGGCCACTATTTAATATATTTGTCGACATTCCAGATCCAAGGTTTTTTCCATTTCTCGATATTGTCGATCATCATCTGTTTCCAATCAGCATCGGGATCTTTTTAAGACATCGTCAATATCCGATTACATCGTCCTATCACCCAGCCCTAATGTTAATGCTGTTATCAATGCTACTTTTGAAACAGTGTGTGTTTTAACGTTTACAGATTGGTACCATTCACTTCCATTATAAGTGTCTCACCGTAACCTCGATTTTTGTTTTTTTAAAGAAAAGGATGGAATCAACATTATGCCACAAATCCTGTCAATTGAGCTTATCTTGTATTGAACCCGGAATATTCCACTAATTACATGATATGATGATTAATTAATATTTTGCTGAGAAAGACCCTCAAATAGCAATGATTCAGTATACAATGCTTTAATAATTAGTAATAGTTATATTTAAATAATTATAACAATAGTATATATTATAAATATAATAAAAATGCATTACATTATTGTGGCTCAAAGCATTGATAAGATGATACAAAAAAGTGGCTTCAGAAGGTAGTTTAATGTTTATTTCCTTATTATTGAACATAAGCGTTTTTGGGTCACTGTCAAGTTAAACGTAATTTCAAACTAATTAAAAACACGTCTCGAGATCCCTGTATTTGCAGTTGTGTTTTAACGCAAGAACAGCTGATCATTTTTTATATGATTAATCGGACTGGATTAACACATTTAATCGACAGCCCTAATAAATATTAATAGCAACATACCTGAATAATAACACCTCTAGTTTTATGGCACAGACTGTTGAAGATAACTCTATCGCCCCCTTGAGTGACGGAGGTTTGTTACTGCTACAGTAATGCAAAAACACTTATTAAACACAATATTTAATTGCCGTTAGCAGTGCACTGGTCAAGCGGTCCGGGGCTCGAGGACTTGCATAACGTGTGTTTCTGGCCAAAGAAGCTCAAATAAAATGTGATCAGTGTTGGGTTAGTTACTCAAAAGTAATTTATTACAAATTACTAATCAGTAATCTAAAATTATAATCAGATTATTGACTTTATGGATTACTTAATTGAAAAAGTAATCACATTACTAATTACTTTCAGGTTACATTCTAAAACACTGTTTTTCAGCTCAACGGATTCAAAATAATTATATTAAATAATATTTTTCCCTCTTGTTCACTGATTCGTTAGGTGTTGCGCACCCTTCAGCTGTCACACAACGCAAATAGATGCACATATGAACGTATTTCATGTTTTAGACATATGTGTAGCCCCAAGTAATTAAAAGTCACTGTAACCGGATTACAAGAATTTTAAATGTAACGGGCTACAGTACAAAGTAATTAGATTACACCCAACACTGTTCGTGTTTTATTTAACTTTTAGATAATTATACGAAAGAGGATTAGAGACAAGTAAAAAATAAAACATCTCAAGATTAGATTAATTATAATGCGAGATTTCACTCGCAATATTTCGAACAAAAATTCTAAATATTTTGAGAATAAACGCATATATCATGTAAACGTATATCATATATGAGCTGTTTAATGATTGCTGTAGCCTTTAACGCAAGTACAATTTAGTCATCTATTATTATTTGAGTTTGAGTTTATTCTCAATATTTTATTTCAACTTTTTCCTGAAATTTAACGAGTTTTTCTGAAAACACAACGACTTTATTCTCAAGTATAACGAGTTTATTCTCAATATTTTATTTTCGACTTTTTCTGAGATTTAACGAGTTTTTCTGAAAACACGACTTTATTCTCAAGTATAACGAGTTTATTCTCAATATTTATTTGACTTTTCTGAGATTTACAGTTTTCTGAAAACCACGACTTTATTCTCAAGTATAACGAGTTTATTCTCAATATTTTATTTCGACTTTTTCTGAGATTTAACGAGTTTTTTTGAAAACACAACGACTTTATTCTCAAGTATAACGAGTTTATTCTCAATATTTTATTTTCGACTTTTTCTGAGATTTAACGAGTTTTTCTAGAAACGCAACGACTTTATTCTCAAGTATAACGAGTTTATTCTCAATATTTTATTTCAACTTTTACCTGAAATTTAACGAGTTTTTCTGAAAACACAACGACTTTATTCTCAAGTATAACGAGTTTATTTTCAATATTTTATTTCGACTTTTTCTGAGATTTAATGAGTTTTTCTAGAAACGCAACTACTTTATTCTCAAAGTTTAACGAGTTTATTCTCAATATTGTATTCTGACTTTTGAGTTTTCTCGAAACACAACGAGAAGTTTTTTTTTAGTTTCTCTAAATATTGCAAGTTAAATTTCACATTATAATGACTTTAATCTCAAGATGTTTTAATAAAACATTTTTACTTGGCCCTAATCCTCTTCCGTAGAATTCCCATACATCCATTTGTGATTTTTGGTAGTTTTGATGACTTGACTATTATACTAAAATGTGGAAAACAATAATAATAAAGCATGACTAGGTAGTTATTTTTGACTGGTAGTGCATGTGTATTTTCAGAGTCACTTGCCGTCTTTGCCCTGACCAATATTTATGATATTTTGAATCAAGCATTTTTAAGTGAAACGACTCCAATCATGACCAGTTTTCAAATAAAATTACTTTGATACCTCGTTGAAAAATAAGTCACCGTTTTAAACTATGCGCTTTTGTTTCTTACGGTTTTTATAGTTTGAACTCAATGTTTTTATTCACCAGAGGAATTGGTTTTGTCCTAGAGGTGTCGCTGTGTGCATCTGATGTTCTGTGGTGAGTCTAGACGGTACAGATGTGTTATCTGCCGGTAAACGGACAGACGCCCCATCTGGCATATAGACTCATGCGGGACACCGATGACCGCAGGACTAACTTAATAACCCAGTTGATTTCGAATCACACTTTAAACAGTGATCCTAATCGTCTATGCCGATAACTGAGAGAACGCTTTGTTTTCCTCAACGCTTACGGACAATAATTAAAGGTGAAGTGTATAATTTCTGTGTCTGCGTCACCAGGCGGAATAAACGCAAAGATAATAAAGGATTCCAAACAGGTTTCCCAAACACTCTTCTATCTGGTATTGGGTGGACAAAATGATAGTCCCGCCCCAAATCCCAATCCATTGGTTGAACCAATGTCGCCGTATCAGTCACAGTGTTTACACTTTTTGGGAGTATCAAACTACAAATGGCTTATATATAGTTGCCTCTGTATATTAAGCGAGGATACATCACCTTTATATAAACACATTCAAAGCTTCCCACAATACAACAAGCCAATTTATTCCCCAAATAACCTCCATGATAATGATTTTTAACCATTTCTAAATGGCCTTACTTACGCTGGGCATGTTTCACAATAGTTCATTTTATTGGCCTGTCCTGATATAAACAGCAAGGCCTTTAACTGAAATGCCAAACGGAGAGCCTGTATGTTTACCTTTAGTGTGCGTGCGTGCGCCTGCGTGCGTGTGCGCGCGAGTACGTGTGTGCGTGCGCGTGTATTCTCTACGAGCGGTGGTGTAAATATAGAAAGAGGTCGTTTCTGAGTGCCAAGTACTGTGACTATGGCGTGTCCTCTACACTGTTATTGCACAGGCTTTTTCCTATTCAAAACAAACAAAAAAAAAAGCACAATGTCAAATGTTTTTCTTTATATCACTGTACCTTAGTCTAGCCTTTGCTAATTTATACAGAACAAAGTGTTATTATATTAAATGCACAGCACCTAATTGAGGTGTTGCTTGTTTAATGAGTATTCAAGCCCCTTTAAAGCGTGCTTCGGTGGATGTTGGTGGACTTTGAGGGTCACTTTTTTGACTCCCAAACTTTTTGGCAACTTGCATATATTTGGATATGTAGTTAAAAGTGTACAGATGTACATTTGATAACTTTGCATGAGACAGGCATCAAATGAAGAAAAAACAAAGTAGGGTGTGTTTTTAAAACATGATGTTGTGTTATAAAGATAAGCTTAAAATATAACTTTTTATAATACTGCTTATTCTTCATGTGTCAATAAGAATGAAGGTTAGTTTTAGGTGGAATTCTTGAGTGTGTAAGCTAAGAAACAGAATGAATGGAGCCCAAGTGATTTCTACTAAATTACAAATAAATCCCAAAATGTAAATTATCTTGAAAATGATTTATTATCACTATTATTATAGAAACGTAACTTGCATGGACTGATTACCCTATTTAAATATTATAACTTTGAGATACCTTGTAATTGAATCAATGCCTAAATGTATGGATTTGTTGGTGCTTTTCTGCACTTTTCTCTTTTAGGAGTCTGAATGTGTAGATCCGTGAAGTTGTACACATTAATAAACATTTAAAAACTGTGTGCATTCAATGTTAGTTCATCTGCATTGTAAGAAAGATTGTGTGTGCTTGGTGATTTTTATATGATATGGGAAATGAATGTGGAAGGTCATTGCAACACGTTTGACTTTAAATGACCTGTAAGTAGGTCTGAAATTAAATGAATTGCAAACCCCCCCAGCACATTCTGACCTGTATATTTTTTGTGGTGGGTTGCGACACCTAATGGTGCAGTGGAGTATTACTCTATATAAAGGGGAGAATGGTCAGTATGAGAACGCTATTTTGCTATTTGCTAAGTCCTTCTAGCAAGTCCACTGTCGGCCATCTTTGGAACGCTCTCGGGAGGCTGTTTCCAGTCATGGAATTGCAGCTCCTTTACACTTGAATGGAGAAAGACCAAAAACTAAAAAACTGTTGATCAAGATTACGATGAAAGTACATATTTAAAATCAGCAGTAAAATTTGACAACAGTGGTATCATAAATGATGCTTCTTTACCTCAGATTACGCTAAATAAACGCAATTTTCCCGGTTATATAGCTAATGCGCATGCGCGTTCTCGAGATGATTGACAGGCTATGTCTGTATCTAAAATGTGATTGGCCATTTTAACTGTAAGGCGGGACTTCCTTTCTACATCTGTTGACCGTTGGCTGCCGTTCCAATTTCTAACATTCATTTAAATAAAAGTGGCGCTTCTCTGCTAAACAGTCTCTGTTTTCACTGCCAACGTCACAGTACCTATACAAGGTATGCAGAAATCAAACTAAATGTTTATTTTTCTTACCTATGACATCAAATGCTCTATTTCTCTATCTCTGATATCAGTGTATTACGGAGCCCCTTAGAGAACAGAGGGGGAATTTTGTTTCTGAAATGGCTTAATTGCGTTCCCTTACAATATATTTACCATGGTTTTACTACAGTAACCATATTTTTTAACCGTGATACTTGTAGTGAAACCATAGTGATAATACAGGAAAAGAAAATTATGTTAATAAAAATCATAATGTTGTGGGTATTATGGTTTTTATTATAGTAATATTGTAGTAACTGTTTTTTTTTTTTTTGGCAGAAACCATACAGTAACCATGGTTACTATAGCTTAACTATAAGCATGGTATTTGTAGTAAAATCAAAAACATGTTTACTTGTCGATCCATAACTTGACGTAATCGCCTTGGCAACAGGCAACTTCACTGAACTACAGCGTTCATCTGTAAAACTACATTTCCCAGAGGGTACAGCGCGTATGCTGCTGCATTCCTATTGGCTGACTGACTAGTCGTCATCAGCGTGCAGTGAGACATGAAGCGGACGCGTCCGACGTGGGTTACACAGCAGTCTGCGTTGCGCGACCGTTCGGCACTGTGCGCAACCCGTTAACCGACGCTGTCTGGATCTGCTATCCGTCCATGCGAAGTGTAGCGGCGGCGTTGATTCCGTGTGTCATCGCGGTACTCGCGCATTGGTGCGGTTGGACGGACAGAACTGCGTTGCTGTTGGGTTTCGGTTCTGCAGGTACCGTACAGCCCCGTGCAACTTCTTACAGCGTCTGCAACAGTTATTTTCAGTCTCAACTCATGTAATTTGTGATGCATATAAAGTGTAACACTTTGTGCGACCCAATGCATAGAACAAGAAACTCTGTGCATATAGAACATTAATACTCAATGCATGTAAAAGAGTTCAGTGTAAATAGAATGTGAAGTTCAATGCAAATAGAGCATTAATGCTCAATGTATACCAACATTTTTTATTTAATGCATACTGGTTAGAACATTGATTCTCAATGCATATAGAAAAATAAAGCTTAGTGCATATTCAACATTAATGCTCAATGCATATAGAACATTAATGCTCAATGCATATAGAACAGATAATGCTCAATGCATATAGAACAGATAATGCTTAATGCATATAGAACATTAATGCTCAATGCATATAGAACAGATAATGCTTAATGCATATAGAACATTAATGCTCAATGCATATAGAACAGATAATGCTCAATGCATATAGAACAGATAATGCTTAATGCATATAGAACATTAATGCTCAATGCATATAGAACATTAATGCTCAATGCATATAGAACAGATAATGCTCAATGCATATAGAACAGATAATGCTTAATGCATATAGAACATTAATGCTCAATGCATATAGAACAGATAATGCTTAATGCATATAGAACATTAATGCTCAATGCATATAGAACAGATAATGCTCAATGCATATAGAACAGATAATGCTCAATGCATATAGAACAGATAATGCTTAATGCATATAGAACATTAATGCTCAATGCATATAGAACATTAATGCTCAATGCATATAGAACAGATAATGCTCAATGCATATAGAACAGATAATGCTTAATGCATATAGAACATTAATGCTCAATGCATATAGAACAGATAATGCTTAATGCATATAGAACATTAATGCTCAATGCATATAGAACATTAATGCTCAATGCATATAGAACAGATAATGCTCAATGCATATAGAACAGATAATGCTTAATGCATATAGAACATTAATGCTCAATGCATATAGAACAGATAATGCTTAATGCATATAGAACATTAATGCTCAATGCATATAGAACATTAATGCTCAATGCATATAGAACAGATAATGCTTAATGCATATAGAACATTAATGCTCAATGCATATAGAACATTAATGCTCAATGCATATAGAACAGATAATGCTCAATGCATATAGAACATTAATGCTCAATGCATATAGAACAGATAATGCTCAATGCATATAGAACAGATAATGCTTAATGCATATAGAACATTAATGCTCAATGCATATAGAACAGATAATGCTTAATGCATATAGAACATTAATGCTCAATGCATATAGAACATTAATGCTCAATGCATATAGAACAGATAATGCTCAATGCATATAGAACAGATAATGCTTAATGCATATAGAACATTAATGCTCAATGCATATAGAACATTAATGCTCAATGCATATAGAACAGATAATGCTCAATGCATATAGAACATTAATGCTTAATGCATATATAATTTTAACGCCCAATGCATGTATAATAGTTTAGTGTAAATAGAATGTGAAGTTCAATGCAAATAGAGCATTAATGCTCAATGTATATCACAATTTGTTATTTAATGCATACTGGTTAGAACATTGATTCTCAATGCATCTAGAAAAATAAAGCTTAGTGCATATTCAACATTAATACGTGATGTAAACAGAACTATGCATGTTTAGAGTTCAGTGTAAATAGAATGTGAAGTTCAATGCATAGAGAACATTATCTCTCAATGCAGATATTGTATTTCTGTGGGCGGCTGTGGTAGAGCTGGTTGTCCACTAATTGCAGGGTTAGCGGTTTGATTCCCAACCCACATGCCGAAGTGTCCTTGGGCAAGACACTGAACCCCAAGTTGCTCCCAATGGCAGGCTGGTGCCTTGCATGGAAACTCTGCTGCATTGGTGTGTGAATGAGACACAGTGTAAAGCGCTATGTAGAACTGCTAAGGTTAAAAAAAGGCACTATGTAAGTGCAGACTATTTACCATTTACTGTAGAATAGTTCAGTGGAAGTAGAATGTGAAAGCTCAATGCATTAAAACTGATTGCATATTTAACTTTAATATTCAATGCATATAGAACATTAACGCTCAATGCACATCGAACAGCTTGCAGCAGTTTCCTCGGGAATATCAGTGCAGTGGGCATGGGGGAGGTGATGAAATGTGCAATTATTGCACATCAATGTCATGCCTCCAGATCAAGGCTGGTGTTTGAATCTGTGTGCTGTGCACGCATACTGACAGGTTGTAAGACGCAAAAAGTAGTTCACCCAAACATTCTGTCATCATTTGCTCGCTCTCATATCATTCCAAACCTGTATGACTTTCTGCCTGACACAAAAGGAGATGGCCGGAATGTTCTAGCCGGAATGTTAGGGGCTGAAAGCCTCAGTCACCATTCACTTTCATTGTATAGAAAAAAAAAAGATGCCGTGGAAGTGAATGGTGACTGAGACTATCAATCTGCCTAACATTTCTACCACCTGTGCCACAGCCGCCCACAGAAATACAGTATTTGCATTGAGCATTAACGTTCTACATGCATTGAGTATTATAGTATGTGGAGTGTATGACTATAACTATCCCAGATTTACATCATTTACAATGACTGAGAGTATTGTGTGGGAATGCACTGGTGTAAATATTGTTGTCCTAAATGTTGTATTAATAGACAAGCAGAAGTCTGTGAATGAAGTGTTGGTGGGAGTTTTATCTGCTCGACATCATCATGACCTCAGACAGGCCATAAGAGACACATGGCTGGGGTACCTCAAAAACCACCCTCAGTTCCAGACACGGTCTGTACCACAAATATCAATTATTTAATCACCATGAATATTTTGATGTGTGCTTAATTACTTGCATTTCAGTGCAGACATCGATGAACTTCAGAAGATCAGGCTTGTATTATTTGATTTAAAAATTGCCTTTCAACTTGTATTGAACCCTATAAAAATCCTTGTAAATATGCCAAATACCAGAGACCCCCCCAGGCAAACTGGTCATTAATATTGGACATTTGAAAAAGGGCAAAACATAGTTTAATGCAAGCATATCACTGTTAAGCACTGTTAACGTCTAGTTAATTTTGCATGGTGTGTTTATGAATGATTGAATACATTTGAAAGTGCTGTATTTGCTCTCTCCCTCCCGAACTGCCGCGTCCGGCTCTGCTTTATCCCTCTCCTCGGCTGATTAGCCCGATTGGGGGCCTTCCTTGCACACTCACGGCCCAGCCTGGCCCCGCCCTCCTCCTTGCCACACAACTATTAACCTTAGTTTACATGTCAGACACTAGCGGCTCTATTTTCGTGATTACAGCGCAATGCTCTACGACCGTGCGCAGTGTCTTATCCAATATTAGTGAGAGCACTAATTCTAAGCACAATTGTCGTGCCAGCGCAAGTGGGCGTGTTTGCGCTACTGTGGGTGTATGCATGCAAACTGTGAGTTTATTGGATGCTAATGAAGTGGCGCATTGCACAAGTTGCTATTAAATATATAAATATATGACGTGTATGTTAAACTATCTATAGGTCATGGCTTATTTTTCAATCGTTGTCATTATTATGTTTATATTTAGTATTTATGATGTCGTAGAGAGACTTTTAAGTCAATTCAGAAGGGGCTGGTGGAAAATGTTGGAGATGGGGCTGGGCGATATGGCAAATTAATAAAATCTCGATTTTGATCAAACGTATGGATGATTGTGGGACTTGGGTAGCTCGGCAAGTATTGACGCTGACTGCCACCCCTGGAGTCGTGGGTTTGAATCCAGGGCATGCTGAGTGACTCCAGCCAGGTCTCCTTAGCAACCAAATTGGCCCGGTTGCTAGGGAGGGTAGAGTCACATGGGGTAACCTCCTCGTGGTGGTGATTAGTGGTTCTCGCTCTCAATGGGGCGTGTGGTGAGTTGTGTGTGGATCGTGGAGAGTAGCATGAGTCTCCACATGCTGTGAGTCTCCGCGGTGTCATGCACAACGAGTCACGTGATAAGATGCGCGGATTGATGGTCTCTGAAGTGGAGGCAACTGAGACTCGTCCTCCGCCACCCGGATTGAGGCGAGTAACCGCACCACCACGAGGACATACTAAGTAGTGGGATTTGGGCATTCCAAATTGGGGCGAAAAATGGATGCAAATAAATAAATAAAAACCTATGGACAGTTCAGTCGGAAATAATAGAAAAAGAAAACTGCAAAATAATTCCTAGCCAGTGTAGGTATTAATGCTATCTAAACCAAGTTTATCTAGAAAGTGCTTCTTGTATTCACCTGATGCTCCAGAGAAACTAGCGCATTCGATATGGATTTCTATGGTGTTGATGTCTGAGTGTAATTAGCTATCGAAGTGGATTTATGGGTTGTAGAGTTGCCAGAAGTTATGAGTATTTTAAAGTGTTCAGGGGATGTCATAACAGCTGGAGGCAGAGCGAGGAGATTGAATAAATAAATCCACAAGATCCCATCTTCACACTGTGGACGTACTGATATTCTTCTGTGCTCATGAAACTTAACTTTAAGCGCTTAACACTAGCGCTCTTAAAATTGGACCTTTCGACTTTACAATTAATCAAAATAAAATTGATATTGTGAGATGATCGAGTGTGATGGTAAAAACAACAAAAGGCTGCGATTTAACTAATTAAATAGTCTCCATGCCCTCCATTTCAAAGTGAATAAGCAGAAATAATAATAAATAACAATAACAACAACAATTATTGTTATTAGTATTTGTGGTAGGACGGAGGGCGGGGCCAGGTCGTGATCATACACACCCGGTCCCTTATCAGGCTAATTAAGCCTCGGAGAGGGATAAGGGCCGACTGCGGAGGATCGTGCGGGAGAGAGGACGTTTATGGACATGTCCGTCATGTGTGTGTTTGTCTTTAAGTTTCTCATTAAAATATTATATATATCGTAAAAAAAAACAACAACAAAAAACAACCTACTCGCCGGTTCTCTGATACACCGTCGCATGGTCCTCGATCACTTCTCCCCTCTCTCAGGCGGGCGACAGCCGCTTCTCCCCGGGCGGACCGGAGTCAGACTTACGACCCCCGGCGGAAAGAACGCTCCAGGCGGTCGGGGAACACTTCCCTCTTCCCCTCGTGGATGGCAGTCTTCCATCGACCCCTCCGTGTTTCTGGGGGATGGCAGGGCTCTCCTCCGCCCCAGGCAGCGGCTCCATCGCTGCAGGCGGTCGGGGAGTCCAGTCCCCACTTGCCTCGCGGACGGCGGCCGTTCACCGCATCCGGGCGGTCGGTCTACTCCCTTCCCCGGTGGATGGCAGCGGTGCTCCCCTGGGTGGACGGCAGTGTCGAGTACTCCGCGACGGGCATCCCTCCTCCTTCCCGGGCTTCGGCACCAGTGTAACGTATTCAATGGAAAGGAGGAGACGAGAACCGGCTTGGGAATATAAATAATATTTTAATGAGAAACTTAAAAGACACAAACACACACATGACGGACATGTCCGTAAACGATCTCTCTCTCGTCGCACCACCGTCTGCCATCAGCCTTTATCGCTCTAGGATACTTAATTAGCCTGATAAGGGACCGGGTGTGTATAATCACGACCCGACCTCCGCCCTGCCACAGTATTGTTATAAGTTTCACCATTCCACCAAAATAATAAAAAGACTTGACGGTTTGAACGACTTTTTATTGTAACATTTTTATATTCAATGTAATAATACAAAATTGTTATTATTATTATTATATTAATGCAATTGAAATTATATTATTTCTAAAATGTATTTATTTATGCGTTTATTTATTCACTTCATGAATTTGCTTGGTAAAATAATATTTGAATGGAATTTAGTGTCTATAATGTTTTTATGTTCAGTAGCAAAGTTTGTAGTGGCTCCTGTTTAGCGTTTGTCTTCTATTAAAGGGTGATGGTGAAATTCATCATTGGCAAGCATGGCTGCTCTATACCGGAGGAAGATCGCGAGGACACGTATTCTTGCACGCTACTGAACCTCACCGAGACAGGTAAATTAATCTCTAGTGCGCTGTTATAAACAGTTCTCATTCAACTAAAATCCCTGATATGTCGGGGCCTGGGTAGCTTAGCATGTAAAGATGATGACTACCACCCTCCTAAGCAACCAAATTGGCCCGGTTGCTAGGGAGGGTAGAGTCACATGGGGTAACCTCCTCGTGGTCGCTATAATGTGGTTCTCGCTCTCGGTGGGGCGTGTGGTGCGTGGATGCTGTGGAGAATAGCGTGAAGCCTCCACACATGCTACGTCTCCGTGGTAACGTGCTCAACAAGTCACGTGATAAGATGCGCGGATTGACGGTCTCAGACGCAGAGGCAACTGAGATTCATCCTCCACCACCCGGAGCGAGGCGAGTCACTACGCCACCACGAGGACTTGGAGCGGATTGGGAATTGGGCGTTACAAATTGTGAAGAAAAATAAAAATATCTGCTATGTTCCTGAATTCAACGTTTTCAGAGCTTGTATCTGTAATTGCATTCTCGGAGAAGGATACATGCAATGCTGCGTTAGAATTTGGTCAAAATGAAGCATCTTATTAGGCTACAGAATGTTGATGCTTACCTTTTGGAGTAGCTTTTCTATAATGCCTTAAAATACTGTCCAGGAAGGCATCTCAGCAGAGTTTGTTATAGAGCTGATGTCACAAGAGCTGCACAGATTCCACAATGAACTAATCGTTACAATTGACAATTCTAACATTCTATTTCGGTCTACTTGCATTGTGACACATTCTATTCATGCATTCTTTTTATTGTCTGGTGCTTGAATTCTGTGTATAATTGATTACAAATTTGAATGTTTTGTTTTTCATGCTGCTAATGGGCCAATGTGAAGTCTTGATTTACTGACGTATAACACCGCAATAAATAATTCACCAATGAAAACATTTCTCAGCTCGTTCTGGACATATATTTTGGGGTTTGGACCAATATGAGGGTGAGCCAATTGACAGAATTGTACTTTTTGGGTGAAGTATTCTTTTAAAGAATATGATGTGGAATTAATCGCAAGTACAATATAAAGGGTAATAATTATAATTTTTGTCATAATCATGCAGTCATAAATATCACCCTATTAGAGTAGATGCTTGCTTAAGTTTTTACCATATGATTCTCGTTAGACGAGTCTCAGGTAAAAATGTTAAAATATGGTAACTAGTAGGAATGTCCCGATACAAAAAATTATTATTATTTTTTTTTTTCATATAAAATACTGTGAGGCTGATGATTTCAGGACAGCATGGTTAATATTTTTCAGCAACTCTTCAGAAAAAAAAAACACTGCAAAAAATAATTTTATTATATAGTATTTTTGCCTTGTTTTCCAGTAAAAATATATAAACCAAGAAAATGTATTAGATAGACAAGAAAAAATGGCTATTAGATATTAAAAAGTTACTAAATGTAGGGTGGTTAATGCTTAAAACAAGAAATAAATATTTGGCAGTAGTGTAAGAAAATAAAATGATTTCAAAAAGAAAACAAGTTTATTTTTCATGCCACATTTGTTTTCTTGTTTTAAGCATAAAGTTGACAAAACTTTGACAGATTTCTCTGAAATGAAGACTTAATTTCGCTTGCCAAGTAATGCATCTTTTTTAAGAATATTTATATATTTTTTACTGGAAAATAAGACAATAAGAATTGTAGAATTCGAAGACATCGTCAAAAATGATGTAAAAAATCTAAAATTTCACAGATAACAAAAAATTATAATAACGTTTTATTTCCTTCACAAATTCCATGTTTTTCATTTTATTTTTCACGTTCATTTAAATGTATTCATTAAAATTATATCTAAATTAATTAATTAATTAAATGCTTTTTTACAGACCTTCAGAGCACAATCCAAAATACAACATGGCAATAAAGTGCTGCACAGCAGAGCATCACAGATGTGAGATATTGCTTAAATACAATACAATTGTTATTGATTTATTATTATTAGTATTATTACAGTACTATTATATTTCTGTTATACCGATTATTTGTGTACCGATTGATCGGTGTAGGCCTACCGATTGATCGGTTTAACCGATGATTGATCGGCGCACCGATCGATTGATCGGTTTGTAAAACCGATTAATCGGTTGACTTCTAATGGAGAAAAGCGATTGGAGAGCTGCGGCGGAGGGAACGGTTTTATATGAATAATAAAGACTTGGAGTAATATTGCGCACAAGTCATATGGACTACTGTTATGGTACTTTCTTGGTTCTTTTTGTCCATTTTTGAAGTATGATCGACTTGGTCACTTTGATCTATTGTTGTATAGAAAAGTGCAAATTCACCTTTTGGGTTGCATGGGCAAAATTACATGGAACAGACTTGATTGACCTTGATTGACCGTACGATTGAGATGAGAGCAGTGCACAGGTGTGTTCAAACTGCAGCTTAATTCAAGTTTGTGTTTTCAAGAGCGTGCTGGTTTTCAGAAGGATTCGTTTTGAGTTTAAAGTGGTGATGGCAGGAGCTTTATTCTAATGAGCCCTTTTACGGCGAGAGAACATCCTGATGTCTCTAAAAGCTTTTCCTGACGCTGTTCAGAACATCTGCACCCTTCTGGCTCTCTCGTCTGCGGCGTGTTTAATTGGCTTTTGTTTCAAGCATGAGAAAGCAGCGAGCCTGGAGCTCGGAAAAGCAGGAACGAGCGTTCCGTTTCCCTCTTAACCACTGTGTTCTTCCAATTGATCTCCTGGGTAATAAATGGCCGCTGTCTAATTAAAAGAGCTCCAGCGCTCGGATGCAGTTCAGAGGAGACGAGTTAAAGTGCTGATGTTTGGCTTATTGAGGAGCAGTGTGCTAAAACATCTACATTTTTCGACCTCTTTAAACATTCTTGTGTTAAGTCATGCGTTTATTTACTTTATTGACAGCATTAACGATCGATAATCGATTTTGACATAAAACCTATTGGCTGATACTGATATTTTGCCACTTGCTCACCTGCTTATGGCTTTAAAAATGTACAAAGAGGTACAAAAGTTTATTTTTATTGTTTTAACAAAACATTGTTTACATTGAACATAGATCAGATCTGTTGAACACATGACAGGAATGAAAGATTAATAAGATCAAACAATAAAAAAACAGGGAAAAAGCCTCAATATAACATGACAATTGATATGAAAGAGTGGTGGTGGCGCAGTGGGCTAATGCACACAACTGGTAATCAGAAGGTTGCTGGTTCGAGCCCCACAGCCACCACCATTGTGTCCTTGAGCAAGGCACTTAACTCCAGGTTGAATATAGCGAGTATTGACGCTGACTTTAGCTGCGTACACACTGCCTGTGACTTTGTCGCTGCAGGTCGCCAGTGGCTGGCGGTGAAGTCGCTAGTGGGCATTCCCGCTACTGGTTGCCTAGTAACGTTTATAAATGACATTCACGGATGTCATTCCATTGCTGTTGACAGCGAATCGCTTTTCTTGGCGCTAAAAGCAAACATTTTGGAGGAAAAGACTAAATATAAATGGAATCAGTACACAAAATGCTTTATATCAAAGATGAATGAGAAACCAGGTGTGCTGTTTGCCATAGCGGCTGTTTATCTGCGTCGAAAACGCAAATGCCGGTCTGTCTGGGTCCACAAAACCATTAAATCTCTGAGTCAGCACGGCGAGTACCACCGGCTGGTGCAAGAGCTGCGGCTGGATATACCATATCCATATCATAGAGCGCTGGAACATTGCTAACAGCAAGAATTAGCCTTTCATCCATCTTTCCGTTACTGCAGGAGCTGAGAGAGAGAGAGAAGGATCACGTGAGCTCTCCCGTCGTCTCTCCTATTGGCTGTCGCTTCCGTTAGTCGCTCTTCATTTGAATAAAGTTGAACTTGTCTCAACTTTGTCGCGTCGCTGGACACGCCCACATCTAGTCGCCAACGGTCGCGACAGTGTGTACGCAGCTTATCACACCTGGAGTCACAAGTTTGAATCCAGGGCGTGCTGAGTGACTCCAGTCAGGTCTCCTAAGCAACCAAATTGGCCCGGTTGCTAGGGAGGGTAGAGTCACATGGGGTAACCTCCTCGTGGTCACTATAATGTGGTTCTCGCTCTCAGTGGGGCGTGTGGTGAGTTGTGCGTGGATGCCGCGGAGAATAGCGGGAAGCCTCCACACGCACTACATCTCCACGGTAACACACTCAACAAGCCACGTGATAAGATGCGCGGATTGACGGTCTCAGACGCGGAGGCAACTGAGATTCGTCCTCCGACACCCGGATTGAGGCGAGTCACTACACCACCACGATGACTTTGAGCGCATTGGGAATTGGGCGATCCAAATTGGGAAGATAATAAGAAAAATAAATAAATAAATAAAATAATCCAGATTTACTAATGGGTTTTTTTAAGAAGCTGTTTGGAATATCTACCACAACTAGTGACATTAGTGAGCCTGTAATCTTATATTACACTCTTGAATTAAAAATATGGAAAATTTTTTTATGACCCTCCCGAAAATATGTTCCAACTTCTCCCCTTCACGTGCTTGTGTACTAATTTCCCTATTGTAAAGAAAACATGCTGGTTTGTGTCTCTATTACAGGGGTAAATAAACACTTCATTGCATTTAATGCTTGAAGACATGCATCCGTCCATATGCAACAGCCAGCGTTATCTGAAGTTGTGAAGCACGTCTATATTCTGGAATCTTCTTACACGACCAACATCTTCAGATGCACAAAGAACTTGAGAAACAACGATAATTAAAGACTTAACCCTGGATTATTTTACCGGAGTTAAACAACACTGAAATCTTTATTTTGCTAAATAACTAACAGATGGCTGATGATCAAACGTGTTATTTGTTAGTGTTGTAAATTATTTGTCTTATTGTCCGTAACTTCTCTTGTTAAGGTCTTGGGTTACGGAAAACACGCATTATAGTTTGACGCAGATATGATTCTAACGTAAGTGACGTGTTCTTTATTATGCAAGTGGCGTAACCGGAGTTTGTAATGTTTACATTCACGTGCAGCATCTTTAAAGGGTAACTAAACCCCTGCTCAGAGTCTGACTCCACCCACTAGCAATATTTGAAAAATGCTGGAAAAGTGGGCAGACCCCAGCGGGGATAGAGGGGACAAACTGAGGGCGGGGCTGAGCGGGGGCGTGCACCTGAGACCCGTAGTGAAGGATTAATTGACAGCTGCTGTCAGACTCTAAAATGGAGTGACTGGAGTGACGCTTTGCCACGGAGCGGTCTTTTGAAGTCGAGGACCTTTCTCCCCCACCTTCACCTGAAGTGGAGGAGGGTGAATTGTCTGTGGACACAGGGCCGGAGCCATATCAATTCGAGCCGCTGGCTCAAACTGCGGTTTTAACTCCCTGTTGAGCATCCGAGTGCGCATTCACCTTCACTCGCGTGCAGGAAAAACAAACGAAACGCTGTTCAGTGATGTTTATCCTTTTAGCAGGATTTTTATTTAGCAAGCTTCACTTGAACATAACATCAGTTAGCTGTTCTCTCAACTTAGAAGAATGTGACGTAAAGCGTAACGTCATCATGTACAAAACCGTATACCTCCAAATAAAACTATACAGTCAATACCGTAATACAATGTATAAGGGTGCAATACGTTTAACACTCCCGCATCGCGAACGCGCGTTTGTCGACCCCAGAGGATTAACTTTAGCCTAACCATAAATTGTGATTCAAATATATATGATCACTCACCTCAAGACGCCGCTGAGGTGGTGGAGTCCATGCAGGAGGAGCGTTTGGCACTGCGTCACTTTTCAGCGCGAGCTGAAAGGAGAAGCCCATTTCCACCTCCATTGCGTTGGAGAAGCAATCCCGCGAAAAATGCAGTTTGCACACTCCAGCTCTAGGCGGAACTCAGCGGTCTTCCAGGCCAAGGACATGCAACCACTGGCCTAATTTCCAAGTCTGCTGGAAAGCTATACAGTCCAGCAGTGCTGTTGCAACCAGCAACACTACACCTACGTACCATCCTGACCACTGTACTAAATACAGATAATCTACGCTAACTTGAAGCTATCCTAACTGACGCTAATACTATGCTACTAACTAACTATGCTTCTAACAATACTACACTAACAAATATGCTAATTAACTACCTAGGCTACACGAAATAATCTAAATAACTATATAAATGCTATGCTAAATAGATGCTAAAATACTCTATCCTGATCGTTTTCAATACTCGCAATTCCAACTCCTGACTCGCTACAGTGGTTTTGACGAAACGAGATGGTTTTTATACTGCCATGGGCGTGGTAGCTCGTACCAAGGGCGTGGTGAGCTGGAACCTGCTTACGTCAGCTGTCACCGCTTACGTCACGAGTACCGCAAACAGCCAATAGGAAAATTCAACTGCAGTAGCCACCGTTCAACCTGAAGAGGGCAGCACTCAGACGTTTTTACACCATATATTGTAGAATTAAAACACTTTATACACAAATGTCAAAACAATTACTTGAATCAATGACCAGTACTAATAAAGCCCCATGCTTACAGATCATTAACTAAAAAAAGTTGGTTTAGGGTTTAGTTACCCTTTAAGTGCAAGTTAATGTTCATATCATGATTCTGTGTTTGATGCAGAATGTTTCTGTATGTGTTGCAACTAGTTCTGGCATTAAGCCAGTATTGCAGCCGTTTGCGATCTGTATAATTATTAGTTTGTCACATATAAACACTCGCGCTAGCATGGCTGCTTATATTGCTAATATCTGCAATATGTTCATTTATCTCCATATGTGCATAATACTATATTCTGCAGTTTGTTACCTGTTAATATGATAACGCTGCATAATGTGATCCATGATATGGTCTTTTCCATAGTTTATATCCCTTGTTTTCTTTATCTAAGCATATACATGAGACACATAACAACACATATATAAATCACACCCTGATTAAAATAAAACATTAAACGTGTCTTATCAAATAACTGCTCGACTCAGAAATAAGTACAGTTGGTTTATACCATAAAAAAGATACAAATAAATATTTATAAAAAGAGCAAACTAAATATAACTGAATTTTAAATTAATTTAAAAAAGTGTATTTTGCACTTTTAAGACATTATATCATGTTTTTGCACTTCAAAACAATAAAACTCATATATTTTTTTACATATTATGACAAAAAAAAACACCTCGACTCCTATAGAACAAAAAAAGATGAATGAAATTCAATATAACATGATGATTGATGCAAAAAGAGGTTATTGTGCACATTAAAAACAGTTCAGTGCTTTTATTTCTACACTTCAAAACCAAAATACTCACAAATGTTCAAATAATCATATAAAAATACAAGTTTCTTATCAAATAACTCCTCGACTTTATATAAAAGAATGATGAATGATAAAATATTTAACATGATGATTTATAGATATGAGAAAAGTAAAGTATCTAAAAATGTAATTACACCAAAAGCAGAATGATAATTTTTTTTAATGAAGTACATTTATTTTTTAAAAGTTAGTTGAGATTTACAGAGAAGAATGACATTTTATTAAATTTATTACAAAGCCTAAAAATGACCAAACGTTGGTTAACAAAAACAATATATATATATTTTTTATATTTAATATCCTCTTTTGTCATTTGAGATGTTTGTCTTAATGTTTGGTGTCTTGTTGTTTATTGAATTATTTTGAAATAAAAAAATTACTTAAAAAAAATAAAATAAAATAAAAACTTCCAAACAATTAAACTCACATTTTACATAAGATTTATTTTGGGTAGTTATTTCTATATATTTTATTTACACATAAAAAAAAAAAAAACATTATAAACTTTATAACTCGCAATAAATTAAAATAATTAATTGCAAAAAAAAAACATTCAACATTTGTTGTTTATGATCAGTATGTTGATCGTTCTAATTAGCCTAAAAATTGGCTGATAAATATCGTATAGTTGCGTTTTACCAACACACAACCCAATGGTGAAGTATTTTAATGTCCACAAAATTCACCTTTTACTGATTGTGTTAAACGTTTCCTTCTGCTTCTAGTCGCTGGACAGGAAATGGCCATATTGAGCGTGCCCGATACCACTCTGCTGGTGCGGTCTGATGTCTCTGTGGTCAGTCTGGACTTTAAAGTCCTTCACTCTGTGGTCATCACACAGCTGGCCGTCTTCCCCAACGGCCCACGACAGGACTTCATGGGCAACGTCACTGTTCGGCTGTTCCAGGTGGATCAGGAGGTAGGACCCCCTAAAGCACCGTGAAACTTGGTACAAAACCGGAACGTAAATGTGTCGTCTTGTCACTTATATAGCATAAAAAAGGCATGATATGGTGTATAAATGTGTTTAAAGTATATGTAGAATAGTTATAGAATAGAATAATATCTCTCATTACAACATTACACTTTTAAAATTGAAATTGCAAGAAAGGAGTTACCTACAAAATCCTGCTTTAGGCTTCATTTCATCATCTCTGGTCGACATTACTCATTAATTTGATGAATGTGCTTGAGACTTACTCTTAAAAGTGACGACACAAGTCAAATGATGTATCGTTCATTTCGACAGGCTGTAAAGATTAATGCATGGAGAGCAAATTCAGTCTTATCTATCGGAAAATGTCAAATTGTCTTGCTTTTGATTATTAAGTCTCTCTGATCTCACATGCGATGAGTGTTCAGATCGATGGAGATGCCTGATGTAATCACACACACTCTTAATATCAGACTTGCAAAATTATCCACATTTTAGTCACAGTGGAGATGACCGAAACCATATATCACATGGACTGGGAAGAGGAATCGGCCTGGGAAAGTTGTTGAGCGGTAGTGGGGGAGCGGGTTGTTCGGTTCGTTTGTGGTCCGTTCTGCATAACACGGCGGCTCATTTTTGCTTAGCGAGGCAAATTCGGCACGTTTTGCGGATGCACCGCCGGCCCGCTCGGTTCTCCCGCTGGCCAGTCCGCCCATAAGCGGACCCAAAGTGCGTCGGCCCACCGGGAAAATGCCCAGTATGCCAGATTGCCAGTCACGCTATAATCACAATAGTAGTATTATATACAGTATAATGACTATTATGATTTTATTGTGATGTATAATTACTTCTATATGAGTGTTTCTTCATTTTAGGGCAGTTTTATGTCCCAGCGGTTGATTTTTATTAAACCAAACAGATTTAAACAATTGTTCTTTTTTATGCTAATATAAAGGTCACATTAAAACTGACTTTTTTTACCAGAATTTTATCATTTATTGTTGGTACTTTTATAAGTTATTGTACTTGTTAACCAAGTGCACAAAAGTGTCGGTGACGAGCATGAAATATGAGACAAAACTAAGATAAATCAAGTAAATCGATTTTTTTATTGGGTGTCATGTCCAGTCAAGCTGTAAGAGAAGTGGCGGATTTAGGCATGGGCAGTCGCCCAGGGCGGCATCTTGCGGGGGGTGGCACGAGGTGGCGTTTGCGGCACAGAATCCCATTAACCTCCTGAGACCCACGCGTGACTGTTGTGTGCATTTTCCACTCCCCTTTTTGACGTGTAACTTGTAGCCCCTAAAAAACATGCACAAAATAAATAAATAAATATATATATTTTTTTAAAGCTAATAGTTCTCCTAAAAATGTATGCACACATATGTGGACAGCGGGACTGAGTTGTGAGATTTTAAATGATATCAAGCTACAAAAAGTCATGTTTTCAGGCAACATGAGAATAACATTACATCAGAAATTAGCATAATTAATTCTGATTCGGCTGTTGACCTTTCCAATATGGCGGACACGGCGATGTATCGCGGTCCATAGCAACAGCTGCTAATAAGGTATCTATGTATACGTATCTATGGATTTTATAACAGGGTTTTTCAACTTATGAGTAAAATAAGGTCTGTGGTAAACATTACTTGACTATTTCAATGATTCAAAATATATATAATATACACTCACCTAAAGGATTATTAGGAACACCTGTTCAATTTCTCATTAATGCAATTATCTAATCAACCAATCACATGGCAGTTGCTTCAATGCATTTAGGGGTGTGGTCCTGGTCAAGACAACCTCCTGAACACCAAACTGAATGTCAGAATGGGAAAGAAAGGTGATTTAAGCAATTTTGAGCGTGGCATGGTTGTTGGTGCCAGACGGGCCGGTCTGAGTATTTCACAATCTGCTCAGTTACTGGGATTTTCACGCACAACCATTTCTAGGGTTTACAAAGAATGGTGTGAAAAGGAAAAACATCCAGTATGCGGCAGTCCTGTGGGCTGAAAATGCCTTGTTGATGCTAGAGGTCAGAGGAGAATGGGCCGACTGATTCAAGCTGATAGAAGAGCAACTTTGCCTGAAATAACCACTCGTTACAACCGAGGTATGCAGCAAAGCATTTGTGAAGCCACAACACGCACAACCTTGAGGCGGATGGGCTACAACAGCAGAAGACCCCACCGGGTACCACTCATCTCCACTACAAATAGGAAAAAGAGGCTACAATTTGCAAGAGCTCACCAAAATTGGACAGTTGAAGACTGGAAAAATGTTGCCTGGTCTGATGAGTCTCGATTTCTGTTGAGACATTCAGATGGTAGAGTCAGAATTTGGCATAAACAGAATGAGAACATGGATCCATCATGCCTTGTTACCACTGTGCAGGCTGGTGGTGGTGGTGTAATGGTGTGGGGGATGTTTTCTTGGCACACTTTAGGCCCCTTAGTGCCAATTGGGCATCGTTTAAATGCCACGGCCTACCTGAGCATTGTTTCTGACCATGTCCATCCCTTTATAGCCACCATGTACCCATCCTCTGATGGCTACTTCCAGCAGGATAATGCACCATGTCACAAAGCTCGAATCATTTCAAATTGGTTTCTTGAACATGACAATGAGTTCACTGTACTAAAATGGCCCCCACAGTCACCAGATCTCAACCCAATAGAGCATCTTTGGGATGTGGTGGAACGGGAGCTTCGTGCCCTGGATGTGCATCCCACAAATCTCCATCAACTGCAAGATGCTATCCTATCAATATGGGCCAACATTTCTAAAGAATGCTTTCAGCACCTTGTTGAATCAATGCCACGTAGCATTAAGGCAGTTCTGAAGGCGAAAGGGGGTCAAACACAGTATTAGTATGTGTTCCTAATAATCCTTTAGGTGAGTGTATACACAAAATGTAAATGCATTGTGTTATTGTAGCAGACGAGTAAAGCATTGATAAAACCATACAAAAGTTTTGTTCTACAACATAAATGACACACTTTCATTCATCAGATGTGAATTTTGAAGCCGAACGATGCAATGAATTGCATACTTTGTGTTTTTAAAAACACAGTTAATATATGCTGATCTTGTTGACAGGAAGCAGTGGTGACGGCTCGCTTCAGCACGCTCAATCCAGGCACTCGTGTGGGTGGGATGTTCTATAAGCCCGTAGAGCAGTTCATTCTACCCAAGGTGAAACATTCAGGAAAGAGCCCTTTATTTACAAGGACATTTAGTCGTATAACCTCTATTTAAACATTGTTAACATGGTTGAAAGCAGTGAATGTGGAGTCATCAGACTGTTCGTACAGTGTCATGTTAATTAGCAGGTGCTATTGCACGGTTTGCCTCTGAGTTGTGGTAATTTACCTCATGTTAGGGGCGTGCGTTGATACACAGACGTGTTGTTTTTGGTCTGTTCAGGGTTTTGAGGGAACTCTACTCTGGGAGAGTCAGGATTCAGCTGGCGTGATGTCTGTCAACGCATCTACAGTCCATCTCAATAATGGTGGAGGAGTTCTCAGGTTTGGATCTGTAAGGGAACACCAGTCTAATCACTTCAGAAATGATATAAAAAGTAATATTACAGGGGGGCCTGACTACTCGGCACGCCCTGGAGTCGCGAGTTCAAATCCAGGGCATGCTGAGTGACTCCAGCCAGGTCTCAATAAGCAACCAACTCCGAATTGGAATTCCGAGATGGAATCCAGCAGTTTATAGAGACTCTGAAATGTCTTCCTTCTTACATAATAACATATGTTAATTAAAATGTCCATTTGTTTATTTATTAGGCAAGTAGTCGTGTAATAAGCTGGATAATGAGCAGCCAGACAGTCATTTTTGGGAAAGATGAACAACATGTTCGTCGGAATTCCGAGATGGAATTCACCAGTTTCTAGAGACTCCGCAATTTACATTTATGCATTTGGCAGACGCTTTTATCCAAAGTGACTTACAGTGACCTTATTACAGGGACAATCCCCCCCGGAGCAACCTGGAGTTAAGTGTCTTGCTCAAGGGCACAATGGTGGTGGCTGTGGGGATCGAACCAGCAACCTTCTGATTACCAGCTCTGTGCTTTAGTCCACTACGCCACCATCACTCCATAGAATTTCTTTCTTCTCGCATAATAACATAATTTCAACTCAAATGTCCATTTGTTTATATATTTGGCAAGTAGTCGTGTAATAAGCTGGATAATGAGCAGTCAGACAGTCATTTTTGGAAAAGAAACGGCAACATGTTCATCAGAATTCCGAGATGGAATTTAGCAGTTTCTAGAAATTCCGCAATTTCTTTCTGGTCACATAATAACATAATTTCAACTAAAATAAAAATGTAATGTCCATTTATTTTGTATTTTTTTAGTTAGTTGTGTAATAAGCGGGATAATGAGCAGTCAGCTGGTCGTTAAGCAGGCCTGATCACGCTGTCTGGGTTTATTTTGCGATAACGACCGGCTTGACTGTATATTACCCCTTTCATAACACACCTCGTCTTAAGGT